>NC_081437.1:12982785-13282785 GCF_949786415.1 Peromyscus eremicus | reverse complement strand
TTTTTTTTTTTCTACTATGGCCAAATTCCCCTACTATGGACAAGATTCTCTCTCCATTCTCCTTCCCTCCCTCCTTATCTCCTTTTTCCTTTCCATCCTGTCTTTGAAAAATATTTCTGTAGTACTACTATTTCTAGCACCACTCCAAAATGGCGAAACTATAGCTGTGAGCAAACAAGATACCCAGGTGTTGGTGTCTTACATCGTAGAGGCAAAATTGCCAATATATAAGCAAATAAGTGAAATGTGTGGCTTATGATATAGGGATACATGCTAAGGTAAAAAGTAAACAGTCAAGAAGGGAGAGGAGGGTATTATGTGGCAGAGGAACTATGATATTGGACAGGATGCTGAGAAAGTCTTCAGAAGGTGCTTTATGCAGTGAGGGAACAGGCCATCCCTGTTTATGGGAAAGGAGAACTCCCAGCAGAGAAGAGCTAGCTCAAGAGTCTCAGGGCAGGAGCATGACTGCTGTGCTCAAGAGCCTTCGGGAGGCTGCACATGTTGAACAAACAGTGTCAAGGTCAGAAGTGGTCAGAAATAAGGCCAAGAAGTAGGCGACTGGCACAGGTCATGGAAGGCCTTATGGGACCCCTAAGGAGGCTGCATTCACAAGGGCGCCATAGCAAGTCATTCGTTTGCATTTCTGCCAGGTTCCCTCTGGCCTCCCTGCTGAGGGAAAAGGCTGTGTAGGTGCTAAAGTATGGAGAGAGTTCAGCAGGAACCTGGGAAGCAAGAATCCTAGCATCTTTTTATGGTAGTTTGGCTATGCTTCTCTCTCATTCCTTAAAAACTGTTGTTAAGGTCATTGTACCCATTTACCAGTGAGGGACTAGGCTCAGAGGGGACTAGTCAGTGCTCTAACTAATAGGACTGGGACCTGTATTTAAACTTACTTATATTCTTTTATATATAGTTTTATTTATAACTTACTTATATTCTCAGAAAGATTTCGTGCTTCCAACAAAATTTTTTTGTTGCTTTTTGTTTTTTGGGTTTTTTTGGCCTTATGTACTTGGAATTTGGTTGAAAACCCAGCTGTTTTATTACAGCTCTTAGATACTCCCATCTATGTGACAGAGAAGTATTACCATAAGGGAAGGAGAGCATACAGTGTCACTACAATGCCCTTAGAAGTGTGAAGTGTGACAGCCATGGCTGTCTGCAGGTTCAGCATTGGGAGACTATCCCGTGATGACAGAACTGTAACTGGAATCACTGGGGAATCATTTGCTGTTGTCATTGTTATTTTCTGTGGACTACACTTAAGCTTTCAGGAAGGCTGTGACAATTTGTGGCTCCCCAGGTTCGGATTTTGTAATTGTGCATTAAGGTAATTGCTAACATAATGTTTAATCAATAGACTATAAGTAGAATTTTGCATTTTAGGCTTTCAAAGATGTCTATAAATCCTAGGCTACCCTTGCTGCGTGGCATATTTTGGGATGTGGTTTTACAACTGTGAGACTCATATGGCATAATAAAGATTTAATGCAAGAGGGAAATTCAAACTTATTTAGTGGACTGTCTTTATTTTCTAAATATATAAACTGAGGCAAAGAGAAGCTATTTAAATTTCTTCGTTTGTCCAGAACTGAGCAAAGATGCCGTGAAGCACTCCAGCATATTTGAAAGAATTCATCTTTAGGCATCAAAATAGGTTTGATTCTCTCTCTCTGGCTGCATGATCTTGGGATGTTTACCTATTCTTTCTAAACCACGAATTCTCCGTTAGTAAAAGCTGGATACTACTTATTTTACAGAATAACTAAAAATGATAAATGCACCCAAAGTTGTCAGGTACTGCATAATACAAAGTAAGTGCTAGATAAAATTTATATCATTCATTATTTTTTAGTTCATTTTTTTGAAGTCAACTTTCTGAATGACTAATCAAACCCTCATCTAAGCCTCACTTGAAGCATCATTCACGCTAACAGATAAAACAGGCTTTATTCTAGGCATTCTTCTGATAGGCCACCTAGGTACATAATCATAAAGAGATGTGTTTTATGAAGAGTTGAAATGGCAGAGGGGAGATGTGCCCAGCACCAACAGCACCTGGAACATCTCTGCAAAAAGAATAAGGAGACAATGACACCAAGAGAAGATGAGGCATGGTGTCACAGGTCTGTAATCCAAGTACTTGGGAAGCCGATGCAGGAGGATCGCCGCAAGTTTAAGGATAGCCTCATCCACATGTAGCTAGTTCCAGGTCAGCTAGAGCTCCATAGGGGAGACACTGTCTCAAAACAACAACCAGAGAAAGAAGGATGATGCTTTCTCGTGCTCAAGGATCCAGAATCTTATGCATGTGCCTTTTTGTTTTGGTGTTTCAAGTATGTTGAGTGTCCAGTTCTTTCTGGAGGTGTTTGGAGTGCTCTGGGGCTTTTGATTGCAGGGAAGTAGACTCCACACATTTCCTCTGGGTGCTCACATGATGAATTATCAAATCTACTAGTTCGAGGCACACCTATGCGCTTCACAATGAAAATGTCTCCTTGGTCTACCATCTGCCTCCAGAAGTACTTACTGTTCCTCAGAGCAAAATACAGCAGTTATAGTGGGAGGTGCATTGGAATGATCTGCTGAGATCACATGATCACATGATGCTGCTGGATGAGGAGAGATCATAGAGTACTTTGTTCAAGGAGATAATTTTGTCTTTGTTGTTGTTGTTGTTTGCCTTTAGACTGAAGACACACAGTAGTGCAGCCAGGAACGGCTCTGTTAACAGCCTCATGGATGATACTGTTGGGCACAAATGAGATTTCTCAATTCGATTTACCCAGAATTTATGAGGTACTTTGTTTAGTACAGGTTCACTCCCAAACCATGAAACCTATGATAACATAAGAGGTTTATATATGGATTTGCAGTAGTACCTTTCCAATGAGTAAAATAATGTGGCCAGAATCAGAGCCTCTTCCGGATGTTATGGTATTTTGGATACAAGAATGATTATAAAGTTGCTTTGGGAATCTCAGAGTCAGAACAAAAGCAAGTGAATTGTCCTTAAATGTACACATGTTATAGAAATACCTCATCAGTGGGAACTCTCTCTGCTCTTGAGCAGAACTGCTCTATGGTAGAATTGTGTTGCTTAGAAATCATGGGCTCAGGATAGACTCCAAAAGCATCTTTATGGACCACTCTCCTTCTTTAGTACACTGTTTCTTCAGACAGGTCACAGGAAAAAGGACTTCTTTATAGTATTCATTTATTACTGACGGGCTCTTTTTGTCTCAAGGCTCTCCTGATTCTTCAGAGTAACAGTATATTTGGAAGTTACTTCTGAATCAGTGGGGTTGAAGCTTCCTGGGAGACTCCTTCCCTACAGATGACTTCATCTGTAAATTCTGGGAAGCAGCGTTGACTGTAGACCACCAGGTATCACCTTGGCTTTAACATGCAAATCCTACACATGAAGGCCTGCTAATAGGAGTAGGGCTTTCACGTTCCCGCACAGGGATCCAAACATCCTAAATGGTAGGATGGAAGAAGGAGGCACAGGCAGGCTTTGAGAGAAGTAAACAGTGTGAGTACATACAGGCTGTACATTCCTAATCAGAAAACCTAAAATACTCTAAAATCTGAAGTTATTGATGCTGATTTGGAACTGCCATAGTTGACCATATGAGACTGAAGGGTAATTAGGAGTAATGTATAAAATTAAAATATGTATAAGGTACATATGAAATGAATGAGTTTTGTACAGTCAATTATATCAGAGGCATCTCAGAAGAAAAGTAGAGGCACCATAGTTGCCTTACATAATGGAACTTGTTGGGTGTGGTGGGGCACACTTTTAATAGCAACACTTGGGTGGCAGAGGCAGGCAGATCTCTGAGGGTTTGAAACCAGCCAGGATTTCATTGTAAGTTCCTGGATAGCCAGGGTTACACAGTGAGCCCTGTCTCAAACAACAACAACAATAATAATAACAACAAGGATGTAAAACCAATCTCCCCCATGTCCGTTACCAAGCTTGGGAAACTACCAATTTGGCTTTAGTGAAACTTAAAGAGAGGCAACCTGAGCCCCGTGTTCTTCTTAACATTAAATATCATCTTCAATAATTTCAGCTCACGGTACTATAATTTAAGTTGTAACACGTCATGGAATATGCATTTCAGCTACAGTTTAAAAGTTATTAAAATGAATGCTTTTGTTTCTAGCTATTCCACTAGGGATGATTTACACAAGGGCCTCCAAGTTGCTCCTCTCATCTTATGTCCATTTGTCCTTCTGCTTTTTCCTAACCACCGTTGCAGATGGCAGACTGTACACTAGTTACTACCCAGCCTGATGTCCCCTGCAGTATGCTCAATAAATGTTTCTCCTTTCTAAAAAGAAAATGACAGAAAAAAAGCGTCTCACTAGAATGAATGAGAAAATCATCCCATCTGAATGATTCCTACCTGCCTACGTGGAAACAATCTATCATGTTCTGCAGCTTTCATATATCTGCTCTTTTTTTTTTTTTTAAAATAAATAATAGACATCTCAGGTCTTGGGTCTCAGCCTGTAGAATTTCTAGAGAACCCTCATGGAAGGCTAGCTGTCCCTGAGGTACACCCAGAAGCACCAGAGAGTATGAAAATTTCAATGTGGCCATATACCAGCTCTGAATCCTTGGGCAGGCTATTCAGCCGGAGTCCCATTTCTTGGTTCTGAAAAACAGGGAGCAATAATCATTTTCTTGGAGGGTGAGTGGGAGGACTGATACAACAGAGGTCAAGCAGTTGGCATTGGACTATCCACACAACAGATGCTCAGTAAATACTCTACTTGTGCTTTGAAGTCTCACCAAGGCTTCAAAAGCTGGCAGGGTGCCATCATGAAAATCACACAAAGCAAAGCATAAAAATGTCTCTGAATTTTTTAGCGCTGACATCCATTCAGGATGGACTATCACTACCTTTTTTTTTTCTTAAAGTGTGCTTACGACCACAACAGGAGAGCAGACCAGTTTGATAGTTTCCTTAGCCATGCTTTGTTTAATTTTACAGCAAAAACCCGTCCTTTTAATTGCCTAAATGACTTTGCAAGGCATCAGGCCTCAAGCATCAGGAATATATACTGAGTACCTGGTTGGTTGGTACTCACAGCCAGACCTTATTCCATTGTGGTCTTCCGTGTCATAAAATCCAGTGTCACATGCTATGACTAATCTTTCCAAGGTGAAGAAAACAGAAACAGACAGGCCTAGGGGTGCATGCCTTTAATCTTGGCACTCTGGAGCCAGAGGCCAGTGGATCTGTGAGTTCAAAAAGATAACCTGGTCTACACATAGTGAGTTTCAGTACAGTGAGGGCTACATAGAAGAGACTCTGTCTTGGTTAGGGGGTGGGGACGGCACAAATAAGATACAGTGGAGGAGAAGAACTGGTCCGTATGTGGGAATTCCTTTCATTTCTAGGTGGTTCCCGCCCACCCCCCCAAACAAGGTTCCTCTATGCAGTTTTGGTTCCTGTCTTAGATCTCACTCTGTAGACCAGGCTGGCCTTGAACTCACAGAGATCTGCCTGGCTCTGCCTCCCGAGTGCTGGAAATAAAGGCATATGCCATCGCCGCCAGGCTCTAGGTGGTTTTATTGATGGGTTTCAGTGAGACCTGGCATTAGGTAAAGAATTAAAAAGAAAAACAACTTCCTTCCACCTGCTGGGGCTTGACTCTTCTCTCTTTTCCAGGCTCAGTCCTGTTGCTATTCTTTTTCTCTTCTTATCTGTCTCTGTCTTGGGGTTGTGGAGGAAAAAGGAGCCGGAATGGAGGTGTAGGGAGGTCGACTGAACTCTTACCATTTCTCTTCCTGTTCACTTGGTGGAGTTGAGAATCTTGGGGCTGATTCGCTAGGCAGCTTCGGCACTGCCAAGCTTGGGTGAGTGAAGAAGCCGCCAATGGTTGGGGAAACTGAAGCTCCTAGGCTCCCTTCCTTCCTACTTTGAACGCTGCCCTAGAGCATTGGAGACACTTGTCACCATTGATTAGTTGACGGCAAATGTGTTTCTCGGGGATGGGGAGTCTGCTTGAAAACTTGTGTACTATTTAAGAGTAAATATTCAGTGAGCAGGGTTCTGGCTGCTCAATTCTACCAAAGTGATGCGAACTTCAAGTGTCAATAACTAAGCGACCCAGAGGCAAAACAGAAGGACCTCAGCTTTGCATCTCTCTTTTCATGTTTTTTTTTTTCAAGCATTTACTTGTCAGGGGAATATAAAGGGGTTCGTTCTTTGATATGATATTCATATTTTGAGATCTAAGTGAGGGTGGGAAAACAAGTACCAACTTCTCCCTGAACCCTGCCCCATGAGGAGTATTAGTGCTGAAGACATTTTAAAGGTTGTTGTGCAGAACACACACACACACACACACACACACACACACACACACACACACACACACACACACACCTTACCCTTTGGCTCATACAAGCCACTCAACTCTTAGGAATGCATTTTTCACATCTTGCACCCAATATTTTTGCCTCAGAAATTACAGTGCTCTGTAATGTGGCTAAGAGGTGACTTCTTGTGACAATCTACCTGGTCAAGGGAAGGAGAGTAACGTAGCTTTACTGTGCTCCCCATGGAAGCAGCCATGTTTAAGCTACATGTCAGGAGAGTGGAGGTGTGCGTTGAGGGCTGTCTTTCACAGACTTGAGCAACATGGACAGGTGAGATTTCCCTGCTCCTTCATTTCACACCCACTCCCTGTTTCCCATTTGCTGATTTCTCATGGAACTCTCAATGCCCTTCACTCACTATTTCAATCTGGATCTCTACCTATTGCTGCCCCCTCTTGGCCTTATTATATTCTTATTGAGGAATCAAGTAATTTTTCTTTTTCCTAGGAAAGTCTACGTTTATCTATTTTGTTATAGGTTAGTCTGTTTTGGGGGCATTTGGGGTATTTTGAGAAATTCATCTACTTTATACACCTTACGTAATAGGGAGAGGCAAGAGGCCTTTTTCCTATCACAATGTCCTAAGTCATTGAAAGCTGAGAACATGGGATTTCTTGCTGTTCTGTCAGAAGCAGGTGTAGTTTCCCAGATGAGCATCTAGAGATGTTTGGTGAAGAAGCATGTAAGGCAAGGAATCTGCATTTGTCTTACAAGGCGGACTTTTGGCCATTCTGGAATAGGAAGGCTTTCCAGGTGTGCTATCACATGGGGAGCCCTCAGTGTCGTATTTCCTGGGGAACTCCTTGGGTTTTTCCTGAGTTGTCCTTATTGGTCATCTCAGTTTCAGCAAGTTGACTTGTGTTAGCAATAAATCTTCTCAGAAATTTCCCCGAGACATGCATGGTTGATCTCTGGACCGGGAGGATCAGATGCTTGAAGTCTAAAAGGTTGATGGAAACTCCATGTCTCCTCTCCCCAATGTCTCTGCTACCCATTGCTGCATAGACATGGGCTGAAGTTGGAACAGCCTTTTCCCTATTACCCTTCCTTTCCTATCTCCTATTTATGGAGTCAGCAGGAAACTGACACCCTAGCAGCCTTTGTGTGTGCCTTATGTTTCATAAGGTATTGTAAGATGATATGCCCGTCCATGCCTGTGTAACAGTGGCAATCACACCCATCCTGCAGGCCTCCAGGTGGCTTTGGTGATGACATACCTTTATCCACAGAGACCCTGTAATCACATGTATCACAGTGTCAACCTGTGATCCCATTACCATGAAGAATACTGATTTGTGTTCATGCATTTCCACCTAGAATCTCCATTTCCCCCACGTTCTTCCTACTGCCATCCCTCTGAGTTCTCTTATGCTTTGTTAGTCAGTCAACCCCATAGCCTCCAGGAATGGAATAGTGGCAATCATAACAAGCAATGGGAATGAGAGCAGTAGGATCATTATTGGCCACTATGCTAGGCACACATGCCCAACACTTCCTATTAGCCGTTCCCCACTCTTGCCTACTGAAAGCTCTTCCTATGTGTGGATGCGATATACACGATCTAGAGGTGTCCATGACTGTTCCTTTGGAATAAGGTACTAGGTGAAGGATGTGAGATTCAAACCTGTATCTCTCCAGGCTCCTTCCTTTGCAATGTGCTGTCTGACAAGACAGGTTAAGTATGGCCACATACAATGGAAGCACCTCATCTTTCCTTGAGCTTCCTCCCAGTGTCCTTTGGAAAAGCAATTGTGGTTTGGAGAAGTATTAATTTGTTCATGGACAGCGGCTTGTACATGGTAGGAAATCGAGGATAGAGCTAGAAGAACGGGATGTAATATGTAACTCCATCCCCATGTCGCTTAAGCAACTAACACTTTGGTGCCCCTTGGGTGTAGCTGTGAGGAGTTGGGTATGGATGGCTCAATTGCTGGTTTATAACTAGGTGCAAACTTGTTAGAAGTTATCAGAGAAATTGCTGAAAGATTGTTTTCATCTGTCTTAATGTGTCACATTTCCCCTGCTGGCTTGAAGCATGGGTGTCAGCCAGGTCAGTTGTCCTTTCCCTCCTTTCAGCCACTGTTGGATAGAGTCAGTATGTGACGCCATTTTGAACTTCCAGCTTTGGGGTGATTAAGTGCCTGGCCACTACGCATTAGGGCAGCAGCCACTAGACTCCTGTCCTCAGTCTTATTCATCTATTTTTTTTTTTAATTCTCAGAGGGAAGGATTGAAACATTAGCCTTTAACATCAGTTAAAACTTTTAACTGCCTTTCTCTTTTTCTTGAGAATTTCTTTGACAGTTACTAAATTATACACAACTTATAGATCAATACCTGGTGTGGTCTCCTTACCAGATCCAATTCTTTCTTTTGAATAGTCTACAAGTATCAGAGTGGGTATGGGGGACCTTCCATGCTGGTTAAAGATTGAACATTCTTGGACTTAATATGATGAATTTGTTGCTTTTGCTTTTAGTATATATTTTGACATATTAATATCTTTCTTTAAAAAATATATAGTTAATTGATGTAGATGCCTTGAAGTGCTGATGACGTGTTCAGAGTGGTCATTTGGTCATGTTAGTCACGTAAAGTCACCTTAAACTCTGTTGTGATCTTTGTCCTTAAAGTCTATTATTTAACGTACTCAAAGCATATATTTGGGTAATGTGAAATACTGGTTTAATAGCGTCATAAAGTATTAATCTTATTTGCTCTCTTTTTTCCATTTCCTGTATTATTTGTCTATTTCTTTGTCTATATGTCCACTAACTGAGATCATAATTTAGCATAACATTTTTGGTTGTGAGGGATTTTGCAATGAACTACATGAACCTGAAGAAATATACTTATTTTGTCAATGATGATATGTAGCCAATCTTTAGACAGCTTTAAGAACAGTGGATCTAGCCTGGAGTGTTCTTCACATGGAAAGCATCTCTGTCAGTTTTACAACACCAGCCCTCAAGTATACACGTTTCCTAGGGACCCTGAGGTTCCCTTTGGGGCTCAGGACTTCACTAGATCAAATCTAAATTTAAGAATAAGGAACATTGAAGGGATGAAAAGAAATCAATAAGAGCAAATGGGGGACATTCACAGTTTTACAGAGAAGCCTGTTAGGCTGACAACACACCTTGGGATAAGTTTGGTTAAGATCCATCAGGGCTCGCCATCTGACGGTGAATAACAGTCCTTCTCAGAAGGCTAAGCTCAGCACCAGGGCTGTTCTGGTTTCCTTACTCGTTATATTTCTTTCTGTAAATGTTTTTCTGACACATAAGTTTTCTTTTTGTCCTTCTAAGTCCTGAGGCAGGACTGGATAATTCCTTCAGGGTTCCCGTCTGCAGCATGACAGAATGTCTTGGGAACTGGCTGGTCCTCCTGTCAGTGCGGTGGTACTGGGCTCTCTGACTGATAAGGTTAAAGCTCATTGATGATACATTTAGCCTCAGGTCTGAAAATGTCAAGATAATTAGTATTCAAAGATGGCAGGCTTTCCCTAATGAATCTGAGAGAACACTGGGATGGATGCTCATGAAGGAAAGAGCAGAAAGAATTGGGAGAGCTTACATAACAATGTAAGACGTTGGCAATGTTGACGATTTAAACCATGAAGCTTTGTTAATGTTGCATTTTGGAGTCCAACTTGTGTTCATCACCATCTGGAATCAGTGAGAAATATTCATTTTGTATGTGTTCGGTGCCAAGCCTTATGCTGGACACCGTGGCACGGGAAAATAGAAATATAGTCCCTGGCTTCATGAGACTTACACTCCATAACAACAAATCCTGTTGTTGACTTTCACTTGAGGATTTAGTCTCTTATATAGACACTCTAACTCTTCCAAGCTGACTTTTAATTGTTTTGAGGTAACCCTAGTGAGGTAAGCCTGGCCATCCCTATTGTGTTTCTTATATTCTATAAGACATCAATATTCAAATATTTCGTTTTGTCTTGGAGGAATGGTGGCAGTCAGAAAGGTTAGAGGGGTACAGAATAGTGAGGTGCTATTTATAAAAGGATAAGTGCTAAATGTAATGCAAAATATATTTTAAAAGGATGAATTGTCTCTTTTCCCACTTGCTTCAGGGATATTGACATTGGCTCATTATGCATGGGTCCTGTAATGACGTTGATGGGTCTTGGGGTCATTATTACTTCAGATATTACTCATCTACTGTGTTAAACCCAAGACTTCAGTGGCCTGAGTCAAAGGAAGAAGAAAGCCCTGCCGTTCCTTTGTTCAGAATTCTCAAACCCAAACTCACTGCCTGTTAAGTATAAAAAATATAATGTTGAGAGAGAAATTCAAGTTGCAGAAGTGGTATTGAGAGCAGGGTGCTATTTATATAAATAAAGACATCTATACTATTGTGTGTTGCTTACGAATCACATATACACACACACTCACACATACACACACTCACACACACTTACACACAGTTTCATGCATGGGAAATGCAGTGTAGTCTTCAGTTGTTGGGTGAGAAAGAGAGTAATATGAAGGATAAGGAGATTCTGTTTCATAAGTATTCATGTTTTACTTCTTAAGAGAAAGGCAACACCAAAGAGAAATATCTCATATGTGTTAATTTTCTTACATTAGTGAGTGCACAGATATTCATCTCATTATTCTCAATGATTTTTTTTTACAAATTTCATTTTTCAAAAGTTCTATATACAGAAAGAGAGAAAGTGTTTTAATGCACATATTACATTTATTTACTATCTATCTATCTATCTATCTATCTATCTATCTATCTATCTATCTATCTATCTATCATTGGTAATAGATTCTTCTCTCATACACCAAACCCGACCACAGTTTTCCTTCCTTCCATTCTTCCCAGTTCTCCCCCAGCTCCTCTCTCCCCGTGATCTACTCCCCTTTCATTTCCTCTTTAGATGACAGTAGGCCTCCAAGAGACAACAGCCAAACAGCACAAAACAAGATACAGTAAGACAAGACAAAAGCCCTCATATGGAGGCTGGACCAGGCAACCCAATAGGCGGAAAAGAGTCCTGTACATATTAAATCTCTGCTCAAGTCGGTGTTCTTTCATTTTTCTTCATTTCTACTAATAGTTCCTGTGAGGAAAAAAAAAATCAAGCTTTGGGTGCATGACTCTGAGAACTCTTGGTTCTATATAACTCATCAACTTTTGTCAGCCTCGGATGCAGGGTGCCTGGTTATTAAATGCTGGTTTTGAATGTTGACTGCACAGCTTTGCCCTGTGCATGTTGACTGATGATCTCTTTAGTATTGATTTTGAATCTGCACTCCCACTATTTGTGTGTGTATACATATCTATATTATCCAAGAAGCTGTAACAGGGCTCAAAAGCATTTTGCAATACTAGAATTTTAAGTTGCTAGAGCTACCAGAACATTCTTTCCTTGAATGGCATGCTACCTGCAGACCAAATGTGAAATAGGATGGATGCTGCACATCTGAATACACAGAGCATTAGCTTTGAGAATTCTAACAGAGCTGGTCATCTCACGTCATCTGTGAGTATTGTTACTCAGAGATGCTCATCAGACTGAAGAGTAAACATTTTTATTCTTTCCCACTTGATTTGAAATTACATTTTAAGCCATTTCTCTTCTCTCTCAGCTTTTGCTAACTATGACAAACACATTTCTGAGAAGCTGGTAAAATCTGTAGGGAACTGTCTATGTTACAGTAAATATTTAATAAGTCATACACTCTGTAGAACTTCGGGGACATAGTTGTGTGTGAGGGCTAGCCCCCTTTAAGTCTTGCAGATAGAAGGTAACCACTACTTGACTGTTACCCAACTTGAAAGTTGGGTGTTAGGAACATGTGTGTCTTTTTGTACATGTTACATGAAATAAGGGACTTTGATTAGTGATTTAAGCACGAGTGCCTCCTCTGGCCTACTGTTTCTTGGAATGATCAGTAACATTTACTGTAATGCATTTTTTGATGGATCCTGTCCCTACAAAGAATGGAGGAAGATCCATTTGGTAGAGGAGAGTACAACTTGGAGACTAATTAGGAAGCTCAAGTCTAATTATTTTTCCCAAGCCTCACCAGGACTGTCATTTTTACTGTCATTTATCCATTTCCCATGTTTCTCCAAATGGCTTTAAATACATACAGAGGCAAAATATGAAGTATGTATTTAATGATTACTCTCATCCCCAGGACTGCCCTGTGGACCCTGATGATATGAACATGGGGAGTACCAGTAAAGAAAGGATGTGGGAATATCCATCCCCTCCCCAAGCCTGTTATTAGAAAACAACCTCCATGCTTTCTATCTGAAAGTCATTTCTGTATGTAAGATTTGCTCGGTTTCAGCAGTGTGGTCATATGGGGCCTGGTTCTTCTGTGTTGTCGGTACTGCTGTGTGTTGTAGGAAGTGTCAGCATCCATAACTTCTGTCTGTTAGGAGCTAGTAATAGCTACCCAATTATCACAACCAAAAATTCCACAGGAGCTTTGGTTAGAAAGTGATGTTGAAGGTATTTCCTACATCTTTTAAGATAACCGTGTAATTTCTGTTCATAGGTTGATTTATATGCCAATTGCCATTTATTGCTGTGTGGATACTGAGCCAACTTGGCATCCCTTCAGTGAAAACACCTTTTTAAATGATATCTGCTCTCCTTAGTGTGTTCACAAATTTTATTGAGGACAAGTCTCAGTTTTATTGAGAATTTTTGCATCTATGTTCATCAAAAAAATTGGTCAAGAGTTTTCTTTTACTGCTGTGTCCTTATCCAGTTTTGGTATCAGGTTAACACTGGTTTAATAGAATGAATGAGACAATAATGACAATCCTTCTTCTCTTCCGCTTTATGAAACAGTTTAAGGAACTCCTTTGAAATGGTTTAGTAGAATCCAGAACTGAATTTATCAACTCCTGGGCTTTTCTTCATTGAGAGGCTTTATTATTACTTCAATCTCGTTGTTATGAAACTGTTTAACTTGCTTATATATCTTGATTTAATTTTGGTAGGTCATATGTGTCTTGAAATTTATACATTTCCTCTAAACTTTCCATTTTTTTTAAAAAAATTTAATTTTCTTTAATGGTTATCTGAACTTCATTGTAATCTATAGTAACCTCATTTTTATGCTAATTTTACTAATTTTGGGTATTCTTCTTTTAGCTGGTTTGGCTAAGTACATCAATCTTATTTATCTTTCCAAAGATCAACAGTTTTTAATTGCCTCAATGTACTTTTTTTTTTTTTAGTTTTCATTTTAATTGTTGTCCCAATGTTCATTATTTCTTGGTATCTACCTCTTTGGGGTTTGCATTTCTAAGACCTTGAAGTGCATCATTAAGGTATTTATTTGAAATTTTCTTTTAAAAATGTAAACACTCATAACTACCTTAAACTATCCTCTTATAAATGTTTTGGTTGTATCTCAAAGGTTCTGATAAATTATGTTCTTACTTTTATTTAAATATAATTTTTTCAAGTTTCTTTCTCATTTTCAGTGACCCACTACCTATTTAAAAATACATTTTTCATACATGTATACAATAGCAATTAATGAAAAAAGTCATGAATTTGAAAGAAAACAAAGATATATGAAAGGATTTGGAAGGAGGAAAGGAAAGAGAAATGTAATTATAATCTCAAAAAAAGACAAAAAATAAATAAAATACAAAACAAAAGAAGACATTGTTCAGTATCCATGTACTTATTTAGTTTCTATAAATTATGCACCTGTCAATCAAACATGAGAGGCATTGATCACCCAAGTAGACAGTATCAGAAAAGAACAACTCTATGACATATTATATCAAGATGCAAAGATAGAAAGCAAAGAAACAATATTTAAAGCTGTAAGGGGAGAATGCCAACTCACCACAAAGTAAATTCTTTTGCAATTGCTTTTGTCTCTTTGTTGCTGAGTTTAATCCATTTACGTTTAATGTGATTCCCTACACAAGGATGATTAGGCTTGTATGGGGCATGTACTGAATGTCTCCCAGTGCTATCTTCAATTTGATGACATTTCCTCTTTGAATGATATAAAAGGGATAAAGAGACTTCAGCTGGTCATATTAAGCCCTGAAATCCGTGGGCCAAGCATATTCTTTCACCTTCCTGGGACTTTCAAGATTCTAACTGCTGGGGTGGCTAATATTCTAGTTTGCTGCATCTCCCAGGTCCACTGTGAGGATAGAAGAAACCACAGCTCTGAGATCCATCTGCACAGGCAAAAGGTTTCTCTTTTTATTTTCCCCTTGATTGTCCTGGTGGAAGGATTCAGGCTCTCCTGAAGTAAATAGCACCTTGGTGGCTCTACAAGTCAATCTATCTACTCATCCAAAGCTCAGAGTTATCCTACTTCAGGTTTACTATCAGTAAATGAGAAGAATTTCTGGTCGTCCTTTAATTAGTTGTATGTATGTGTACATGTCCATGTGTGAACTCGTGTGTAGGTAGGCATGCTCGTGTGTGGCAAGTACTTTTCCATTCGTACTTTCCTCAATTCATCCTTGCCATCTCTCCCTATGAGCTTCCAAGCCAGAGCCACATGCCACCTACATCTTCTTGCTTGTCAGCACTCCATCTTTATGCTGCCCCCACCCACGAAATGAACTCTTTGGTCTTTCCCTCACCCTGGGGCTCTGGCAAACCAAAGTGAGGCTTCATGACCCATGATTGTCCCCTGACTTCAGGCCATGGTGTAGCTCAGGTTTTTTTTTAATATATATATTTTTAATGAAAACAATTCCTTTTAAATACACATGATTTGCATGTTGTAATCTGAAGCTGTGGGAGCCTTGCTTTCTGCTCCACAGGCTTCAGATGTCACTGTACCACTAACTCCCCAGAGATCCCGAGGCACATGGAACACATGTTATTTTCTGTCCAAGGTCCTTGCAGAAGCTTCAGGGCTGGGCTTATATCAAGTGCTTAAGCCACTCCCAGTTTTGCATTCACTGAAGGATATTCTCTTGAACTTGAGGTGTGTGTGTGTGTGTGTGTGTGTGTGTGTGTGTGTGTGTGTGCTTTTTCTAGTCTAAACGTCTTCACAATATCTCTTTCCTGGGATGAGTGCCTTTTTGTGTGTTTTATGTTGATAACAGTGTGCAGTTTATGAGGGTTCTAGGCACACATCATATTTTTTTTTTCAT
Source organism: Peromyscus eremicus (assembly GCF_949786415.1). Taxonomy (NCBI): domain Eukaryota; kingdom Metazoa; phylum Chordata; class Mammalia; order Rodentia; family Cricetidae; genus Peromyscus; species Peromyscus eremicus. The sequence goes on along the minus strand of NC_081437.1, from coordinate 13,267,241 downwards.
GATCTTCATGTCTAGATTGACAAGCATTATCTGGAGTTTTTCATTCTGTAAATTTGTTATGAATCTGATTTGTACCAATGAGAGTCAACGCCTTTGTCATATCTACAGTCTGCCTGGAGGCCTCTAACACTGAGCTCCAACCCCCTGCCGTAAGTGTAATGTTCTTCTTTTTGGTGGAAATACTCATTAAATCTCCAGCCTGAGCTTGTCCACCAGCTGAAGGGTGCTGAACAGAATGGGATGACACTAACCTTCTTGGTTTTTAACAATGGGCTCTTTTTTCCAGATGGTGTCCAGCCCTGCCCTGAGTCATACAGTGTGACACAATGGGATGGATTCCACCACTGCCGCTGTGGGAGGAAACGTTGTCTCACCAAAGCCTGCGACTGAACTTGAGGCTTGTGAGGGCTGTGGGCTTGTCTTGAAGGTAGGACTGCCTGTCCTGGCTTCCTTCTGTGGGCTTCTGTGTCTCTTCTCTCTGCTGAGGAGCTGCAGCGATGAAACCGGTCCAGTCATTGCTTAGCATCGTGACACTCGTCGTCACTTCTCTCTGAACTTTCACCCCCCTGTGGATTCCTGTAGTTGGCCTTTCTTTTTAGCTGCCAGCCCCCAAATAATGACATGGGAAACTTATTATTAACTATGAAAGCTTGGCCTTTAGCTTAGGCTCGCTCCCAACTAGCTCTTATAACTTAAATTAACCGGTCTCTAGTAGTGTATGTCCTGCCACATGACTCTTTACCTTTCCTCCTTAATGCATGTCCGACTTGTTCCACATCTGGCTGGCTTCTCCCATGTCCCTAGATTCATCTCCAGTTCCTCTCTTTCCCCCGGAAGTCCCGCCTATTCTCTCCTGTCTAGCTATTGGCCACTCAGCTTTCTATTAAGCCAATCAGAAGGCACCTTTCACACAGCGTGTGATAAAATATCCCACAACAGATTTCTGAATCTCTCCCTCTCTCTCTCTCTCTCTCTCTCTCTCTCTCTCTCTCTCTCTCTCTCTCTGCAATAGGGTCTTTCATCCTAGCCTGACTCTCCTTCACTTCATCACACAGTGATAGCTTCCACGCTGCCATCTTTCCTGGAAGTTGAGAAGAGCTTCATTGAAGATCTAAGGGCCTTGAAGTGGTGTAAAGCAGCGTTCTTATCTAGTATACCATGGTAAGATTCACAAGGCCTGTGTTCTTGTGTTGGCTCTGCCACAAAAGTCTATGTGACCTAAAATAATTTACCCTTAAACTCCCCAAGTTAATTTTTTTGTGCATACAATTAACATAGTTACACATTACCCATTCTTCTTGATTTTTGTTCTTGTGATTGTATGTTTGGAGGTACACGTTTCATATAATTTACTGTAGCACGTGCTCACGTGTCTATTCTAAATTTCAGTGCATCTAGGCTCACTGTAGTATTGCATGCAAGGACACATGCTTGGAAATAACGCTAGTCCTAATCTTTAAGTGGCTAAATCAATAAAGTCAGCACATCTATGCTACCATACTCCATGTTGGCTTTCCCCTCAGCCTTATGGCAAGGAAGATGTAGGAGGTCTAGACGTCAGAGAAGAACACCAAACGTCCAAAGGAAGTCGAGGAGAAACCTTTTTCTGGGGTGTTTTGTCTTACAAACTACTTAGGCTCCTTATTCTCACATCCCAGTGTCCAGAAGCGGTCACAGAGCCCATCATTGTTGTAATTACTGAATCCATGAAGATTAACTTTAGATGCATCCTACTCAAGCCTGGAGCTTGGCCAGCCATATAAGATGTTGGTTCATTATTCCTGTAAGGCTCATTATTGTGTGGGTGAGTGAGTGTGTGTGTGTGTGTGGGGGGGGACAAGTAGATAAATGGAGAGAGAGTATGTGTATTCTCTAAGAAAATCAAGAGATGGATTGGTTTGTGAGCAGACAGCTCACAATGTCACCTCCTAAGAGCATCCTTACATGCTCTGAAGTAGCTCAGTGACCTTCTGCTCAAGGACAGCCCACTATGATTAACTTCCCAGTAAGGTGAGTTAGTTATGGATCATAAACACCCCGAGAATGGAGATAGACATTTGTTCATGGGTTTATTAATTATTTATGTCTTGTCTTCTTTCTGAAAGGGCTCGAGATGACTTACAACAAAGCTGTGAACAACAGAAATCTTAAAAACCACAGTCATAGAACTGATATCAGATGATTAAAAGACAGCAATAAAATCCTTCCTTTTACTTTTCATATACCTAGGTGGGTGCTTTGCACATTAACACCGTTTATGAATAAATATTTAATTAAATAAATGGGTATGCCTACTCTTGGCAGAGAGCATAAACTTTCTGAAATGCTGACAGAACCACTCTGCAATTAGCAGCCAGTGCTTCCTGGGGGAAAGGCTTCAGAGCGGCTCATCAGGCTAGGGTTGAGCAGAGTTTTCATGCTAAGGGCAGACAACGTAGATGATGATCGACCTTGCTATTGGCATCCACATATAGATGAGCTGTGTTCTTACCCTGATCTTCCCAGTGAGACAACCTCGGTATTATAGTTTCTTTTGGACAGCAGTATCTAAAACGTTCCCTATCAGGAAAAAGCATGTGTAGATGAATATAGATCCTGCTTTATCTCTGTTACCTCGGTACATCCAAGAGGCTCTGTGAGAATCTTCCTGTCAGCTTAACCCTAAGGGAGGCAACTGGAACCCCTTAAATTTTCCCTCTGTATTCTCTATCCTAACCCTACCATCCAGGACAGAATAAACATACTCATTTACTTAAAATGTAAATAAATTTATGGATGTGTTCTTTGCTGGCATTTGGATTCTAAGACTAGAGAAAGCTTCCAGTCATAGACAGTTCTCCAGTGCTTAGAGTCTAGACATTGGGAGATCTACTTCTGGTGATGGGAAACCAGGAAATTAGGGCCAATCTTCCCACAGGAACAATAAAAAAAAAAGGTATCAGATATGAAAAGCGTCTCTTCTGAAGCTTAAGTAATTAGTAAGACAGTGACTAGATTGGAGAGAAGAAGGAAGCCCAAAGGGGTGAGGCTGGCTGGCCCTTGGGGCTGCTTCCCCTTCTGCAGCTCTCCTATTTTTGCAGGAGAAAACTTAAAATCTCTGAAGATAAGCAAAGCTGTGAGGTTCACAGGCTGGTGAGGTCAATATCTGAGGGAAAGCTTTATCAAGAAGTGGGGATCTGCCAAACTCCTGCCTTTGTGTTGATGTCTTAAGGTTGTTTTTCTAAGAGTAATGGTAGATGGGAAATCATTGCTTAGTGCTGCAGATCAAACCCAGGACCCTGTGCATATTAGACAAGGGTTCTACCATGGATATAAGTATGTAGCCTCTCCAACCATGCCTTGTTTTGTTTTTATAGGATATTACTATTTCACCATGTAGCACTTTGAACTTGCTTTGTATTCCAAGCTGGCCTTGAACTTATGATCCTTCTCTCTCTGGAATTACAGGCCTGAACCAATACTCTAACTGTTGGGAGTAGATTTTGTTTCACGTCAAGCTTTGATTGAACTGAAGTCATTGGGAATGCTTTCCATGGTCTTTATCCAGAAGCAATTTTAGAATTCTTTTAGGAAGAATATTTCTTATTGAAGAGTCTTACATTTTGTCTGTGTTTTCTGTGTAACTATGTAGAAACATGAATTTATTACTACAAATCAGGAGAGGCAAAGGGCAAAACAGTTAGACCCATGGAGACTCCAGATAATGGAGTTAACAAATACAGACATTAAAATCCTTACGATTAAAATGTTCAAGATGGACTAGTGTGGTGGTACATACCTCCCCACACTCAGGAGGCAGAGACAGGCAGATCTCTGTGAGTTCCAGGATAGCCACGGTGAGACTTTGCCTCAAAAATAAGATTAAACTAAAAAAATGTCAAGGAAAGAAAAGGCAAGAATAAGAGATTGTGGCAGAAATAATATTTAACGAGTAACTGGAATTTTCCCAAGGACAAAAATTTCAAGCCAGAGACTCACTCTATGCGACAGTTGTACAAACATTGACAATAATAAGAGATAGTAGACAAAAATAAGAGAAGGGAGAAAGTAGCTGAGAGTGAGCAAAAGAAAAATAGAAAGCAAACTGTAATGTGGTAGTTTAAAATCAAATACATGAGTAACTACACTTGAAGTCAACCTGGTGAAAAATTCCAATTTGGGATAAACATTGTCAAATCAGATCAAAAATATAAACCCCAAACCTAAGTATCATGTTCCTTACAGGAAATGTGTCTTTTTTTTTTTTAAGATTTATTTATTTATTATGCATACAGTGCTGTGTCTGCATGCCAAAAGAGGGCATCAGATCTCATTACAGATGGTTGTGAGGCACCATGTGGTTGCTAGGAATTGAACTCAGAATCTCTGGAAGAACAGCCAGTGCTCTTAACCTCTGAGCCATCTCTCCAGCCCCGGAAATGTGTCTTAAAATACCCAGCAACACAGACTTTTAGACATTAGAAAACTAAGTTAGGGTTTCCACTGTTGAAACATTGTAAAGGATGTTTGGAGCTCCTGCACCACAGGGCTGCTTCATCTATCTGGTAGACCAGTTGTTAAGGGAGAAACTTATGTATTAGGATATTGTGTAAACTCGGACTTCAGACATTCTTGTGTTACTGTGTATTAATAAGTTGAGCAGGTGAATAAAGCTTTCTAGTGCAATATGATGTTGCTATGTTTTCAACTATTGGATGTCTCCCATCATAGTGTGATATGTAAGAATGGAAGAATGCATGTCCCTTTAAGTGATGGGATGAATATTGAACATCAAGGTAAACTTGGGATTAGCCAGGAGAGTTGCCAATGTTTTCTCAAGTTGTTAGAAACGGTGTACTGTTTGGGCACTGTCAAGTGATGACTGTGTCCTGGAAAGGCCGAAGAGGTCATATAAACACAAAGGAAACCATCTCCACAAGCGGGCCTCAGGGAGAAGTGAACTAGTACTCAGATCCACTTGGACGTGCAAACAAGATTACCCAATCTCTCCAGAAGTCTGTCTAAACTTTAAAATGTGCATCTCTTTAGTCTCTGACACCGAGGGAATGTGGGTATTGAAGGATAAAGGAAAAATTTCAATAGCACCGTGATTGCTATTAATAGTGAAAACTAACCATTGAGATGGAATTCAGCTAAATAGTCATTACTCTGATACCATCTGCAATATAGTTCAATATAATTAATGCTTTTAATCATTCTAATAATGGTCATGGTATTATTATTAGCGTGATTATTTTTATCCTAACAGGGCAGTGACATCCCCTCTGCACACGATGCCTGCTCTGTATGCTGAGGGCCAGAGGGCACTGGATGAAAGACAGCTTTGGGTTTAATAGCACCTCCTCCGCCTTCCGTTCCAGCTCATCTGCACTTCAGTTTTAATTAAATTGTGCTTTCATGTCAGCGATGGCTCCATCTACTTTATGAAAACAATAAGGTTAATTCATTTGGGACTCCTTTCTAACAGTGACTCCAGTCTCAGGATCTAAGACCATTTGGAACAGAAGAAAAAAAAAAAAAAAACATGTGCTGTATCCATGGGAATCATGAGGTGATTTATTAACTGATTCTGTGGCATCTCCCTGTACCTCTAATGTTTACCAGAGTCAAATTCCCCACTAAGCCTTTTGGAATTAACTTGGAAAGGCAAGTATCTGGAAGGGTAGCCTTGGGTACTGTATTAATTTTTCCATTGCATTAAGTCCTGTCCAATTTTTAAGGTATCAGTGAACCACTGAAGAATATGTTCAGGGTATCTTGTATAAAAGGACAGATCATTTTAGTAATTAAAAAAATCCCACTTTCCCCTCCAATACATCATTTACATACAGATTTGGGATTGAAATCTCAAAATCCTATGAGTTGGATTTCCTCAAAGTAGAGGATGCTCTTTGGTTGAAATGTTGCCTGCAAGATGACTCTTTCCTTCATATGGCATGTATTACATCTACCACTATTTTGGCCAAGGACCATATGATGGATGGAAAATGGAAGCTGTATGACCAGGCATTTTTCTATGCTGGGTATATGCTGAGATTCAGTGAAGAGAACAGGAAATCATTTTTGATAAGTGAGAATAAAGTATTTATTCTGTGCTGTCTTTACTGAGTCCACCATAATTTCTTGTTTTTTTCCTACCCTTAACATTTTAAGATTTTTTTGCATTTAAGATCAATTAAAATAATTTATACCCAACCCAACTGTTGATGAGAATGAAGACAAATCATACTAGATACAATTCTGGTCTCAGCAGACATGTCCTGGTGAGAGTGTGTCAGTGACATGCCATGGTATGGGCTGCATAGAATAGTATGCCTTTATACGATGCTTCTCAATTCTGGTAGTTACTAACCATGTTCCTTTACTTTTTGTTATCATTTGAAAACTGGACCTTCATTTCTCTCTAGAATATGCGATCTATTAAAAACCCAATAAGATTCGATATACATCTAATAATCATAAACTAGGTAAATATAGTAAGCCATTAATGGGATTTATATTATGCAAATAATCATGAGCATGTACAGCATAAGTATGACCAACATCGCTCTTCTTATTCATTGAACCATTGATTTCCCCACAAAGGAAAACAAAACAGAGACTTAGGTTGTTGTAATAAGCATTTAACCACGGTAGTCCTTCTTTTTCTGTTCCATGATTTTCCAGTGAGAAAAGAATGACATTCTCAACCTGGCTCTGCCCTGTGAGCCAAAAAGGAAATAATTCCAGCTTTTTCCATTCGGGTATTTTTGCCACATCAACTCTTTTCCTAGATTAGCCAGGGGCTGTCAGAGTAGGACTCTATCAGAAACTAAAATATCACAGCAAGAAACATTTTCTTTCCAAGAAACACACACACACACACACACACACACACACACACACACACACACACTTAGACCTTAGAAATAAGGGTAGTATAAGCATATTCTAAGCATATTCCACAGACTTGAGGACAGAGATTTAGGTTGTTAATTTTGAACATCTAAAGGTTTTATTCAGGAAAAAAAATACTCAAAAACTGGACAATCCAAGGCCATCGCAGCAGTTGGCAATCGAATGGTGTTTAGTGTCCCCTGTGAGTTGCCATACAAGAGAGCAAATGAGATGAGAAATTCTGCTTCATCCATATAATTGAAATTGCCCAGCCATGTCTAGTTTCTCCTTCGATTGCAGCATCCATGGATGGCTGCGCCAGCTCTCATGGCACCGTTCAGCCCCCTTTACGGTGAGGAGGGTGATTTCATTGATCTCCTTCCCCTCTGTCAGGCTAGAAGTGACACAAAAGCAGAGTCGGATTTTGGCTCATCGCTGAAACACAGCACTCTAGCACAGGGTGGGACTTCACTAAATATCTCTTACAGTGAATGAACTTTCAACCCGCAGGGCCACAGGATTGGCGATATTCCAAATAAAACATCATGGTGGGCAGAGTCAGTGGAAGTATATGGTGAGGAATTTGAGGATGAGATGATCTGAGTTATTCAAATTCCACGAAGAGGCATGCCTAATTCATGAAACCAGATGTGGTTGTCAGCTACCACGGCAGCTGTTGGGAGACACTACCACCAGCAGCAGCAGCATTATTATTCAGGGCTATTTCTGTGCTGGGTGCTTTCTATGTATTAGCCCTAATCTCGGAGAACTATTTTAGGTGAATCTTATAACCCCTGTGTTATAGCTATAGAGATGAGGCAGGAATATAAAAATTTGAGTTCAATGCTGCTCCAAATACACTCCCTCTCCTCCCCAAGACTGGCTTAGCAATCCTATTTTCTCTCCAGAAAGAGCTCTGCTCCAAAGGCAGTTTGAAAAATCATGGCACCCTGATGGATTCTCCATACGATTTGGGTTGATCTCCATTGGTGGCCATTGCATGGATTTATATTGGGGTATGTGTGTGTGTGTGTGTGTGTGTGTGTGTGTGTGTGTGTTTTGCATCACTGTGCCCAGACCTTAAAGTTCCACTAAAGTCAGTTGGAATGGCTGCCCACACTGACTTCTCAATGCTCATCAGTTCAACTGACTTAGCTTGGAAAAAGTGACGGCCTTAGTTTCTTCAGCATTAATAATTCTAGCGCAGATGTTAAGTGGCAGGAAACAGTTTTCAGTGTCTTAGCTCTTAGATTCCTTGCATCCACGTTATGAGCACATCTTCTCATTTTGATGGCATTGACTTTATGGATCTGCCAGGTTGTGAAAGCTTTTGATCCCAATTATGTCTAGTTCCTTCCCCTAGGGCAGTGGTTCTCAACCTTCCTAATGCTGCCACCCTTTAATACAGTTCCTCATGTTGTGCTGACTCCCAACCATAAAATTATTTTAGTTGCTACCTCATAACTGTCATTTTGCTACTGTAAAAAATTGCAATGCAAATATTTGCAGAGATACATGTTTAGCAAGGGGGTCATGACACACAGGTTGAGAGCCATTGCCCTGGCACTTCTGGTGTGCTTTTATGCATAAGTATGGACACTTTAAGAGCCTGTTGTAAAGAATTCAGCAAAGGAAGGAGTGGAAAACCCTTTTCTATTTTCAGACATGGGAAACTTTCTATTTTCAGACCCATGTGTCCAAGAGAAAAGCTAAGAAGGCCAAATGCTGATGCTTAGCTACTTTGGGTCTCCACTGGTGAGAGATGTAAGTTGGTTTTTCTCAGCGTTATGTTGTAACATCTCAGAGTAGCTGTATTTTGTGTCCTCACAAATATTTGTTGGGTGAGTGTATAGGAATTTCAAATGGGACTTGATTTCATGCACACTGGCAACTTACACATACCTCCTGTGGATTGGTAGAAGTGATTCTCCAGACCTAATCCAACACAGGGATTTGTGTTTCCCTGTTTCCAGTCCCATCCATTCCACTTCCTTCTGTTCATTCCCCTCCATCGATTTTCATGTGTGGATCGCACCGGGCTTTCCCTTGATCTCGGCTGCTTTACTCACCCACTTCCTCTTTCTTTATCACCCTACCATTTATCTAACTCAACTTCATCTGGGCAGCATGCAGACTGACCTGAATGTATGTCCTGGGAAGTTAGAGAGTGTTGGCCCCTAGTACCATGTGGAGAGCAATGTCAGCAAGCCAGGGAGGTACATGATCAAGATGTCATTTGGGGGTGGTTGTAGTAAAGGGTCAGGAGCTGCCACGGCTGTTGGTGTTTCACTGCTCACAGCTAGAGGGGTGAGACCTACGTCAGGTCAGAGAAACAGGACAGGGCTGTTTCTCCCACTAGGAGAGATTCTAACTGATACCACCTACACAGGAAACACAAGCAAATCAGGGAAAAAGAGAAAATGGTTACTCTAGAATACAAACTAAGAATAAATCTGTACTCAAAATCAGCCTCTTTTCATTTCACGGTTTACGTCTAAGGACTGTAATAAAGGTTTGTGTACAGTTCCTCATTTCATAACCATCCTATGAGGTAAGATTATCACGTGTCCTTTTCATTGACAAGGGAATAACTAGTAGGTCTTGAAACCTATCCAAAGCACAAAGTTTTAGTCACTTGTTTCATTTGCTCAGCTACGGTAGACTGGTCCTTTTAACCACCATTGAGAATGATGCACTTGTTTTTTTTTTTTTTTTATTGTGATAGTTGTTGCTAGGGGACAATGCACTTGTTTTTAATTGTGTTGCACCCAATGTTGCTCTTGTGTTTAACTTCATGCCAAGAATTTGGGCAAAGAAGACCTGGGAGAGCTTTACTAGTTATTCTGTTTGTCTTCCTCTAAATAAGAAGAAAATAGCAAGGAAGCAGAATAACTGCTTTGAATTTAAACAAGTCTACTAAATTATCTTGAATAGTGCTTATCATATAATAAATAGATTCATCCTACATACATGCAAAAAACAAAATTCCCAAACTACCATCAGTCCGTTTTCTTATGAGTTAGCTCTTGAGGGCAAAGATAGAAAACGGAATGGAGAAGGTGGATGTAGTGATGGGAGAAGGAAGGAAGAAAAGAGAAACCAGGAGAAAATATTCCTGAAGAATATATACTCAAAGGATACGCCTCCATCATCAAGGAGGTGGGAAGAAGGTGTGCCCTGAAGTCCCAAGCTTTCTCTCCCCACCTTTATTTTTATCTTGTACATTCAAGAGGACTTGTGAAAGATTGTCAAGTGGGAGAATGGAAGACACCATCAGAGAAAATCATGACTTTTCATTTTGGCAAGAATCAATCCTAAAGGAGTCCCATTTTTCAAATGCAGTGGGGGCTGAAAGGCATTCTCTAGGACTTTTAAATGATATTGAGTTCTTGAGACTACTGCTTAAGAAGGTCGTGAAAATAATCATCACAGTCAGCCACCTTCCTTGTTTATATGATGCTATGTTGAGGGGATTGAGTCCTATGCTAGTCATAGAAAAGGGCTGAGTCTTCTACCAGTGTGCGGCACAGTACTCAGTGTCTTCAGGAATATATAGTATGAAGCCCTGTGTACTTCAGAGTACTGAGCTGAGGGCTTGCTGTTCATAAAATGTTCTCATTAACTAAGGCTTCCAGAGATTGACTGACAATTTTTGAACCATGATTCTACAATTAAACTTAATTCAATTTTTCTTCGATGAAAACACTTGAGGGTCATGAAATTAATGCTTGGTTTCATCTGTATTACTATGAATTCTCATTGTACCAGCAAATTGGGGGGGGGTAATGGCTCATGGAGAACTCAAATTGAGAGAATACCAATGAGCAGCTATTTACTCACCGAGGGAAACTTGCCCGTTGTGGGAATACTGCTGCTGGCCCAAGATGAGAGTCTTCTAGAAGGCATGAGCATGAAAAGTAGTCTTGTTTGATATGCATAATTATTGAAATGGTACCACCTGAGCTAGTATGTAAACTAATCAGTAGTAGCACCCATTCCCTACCTATTGTAGGGTCCTAAAGCAGACCCGCATTGTCACTATGTTCTCTTTTAAAAATGAATAAATACATAATTGCATTATTTCTCCTCTTCCTTTTCCTTCCTCCAATCCCTTCTATATTCCCTTCCTTCAACCACTCCCATATCTTCCTCCTCATTCCCTTTCAAATTGATGGTCTCCTTTCCTTTGATTTTACACACACACACACACACACACACACACACACACACACACACACACAAAACCTTCTGTATCTCTTTAGTGTTGCATGTGTGTGCATGATTTCAGGCCTGACCACTTGGTATTGAACAACCAGTTAGGGAGTCATCCCTGGGGAACATTTATTTGCTGCCTCTCAACAGTCATTAGTGGCCTGTAGTTCTTTATCTAGTTCTTTGTCTTAGAGATTTTTCCCTTCCATGTTAACCTGTCTGTTGTCTTTGGATCTTGTTTTAGGCAACCATACTGTTGAGATATCATGAGTGTCGATTTCCTGTGACTTCTGGGAGACACACTCTCACAGACATCCTCGTCCCTTGGCTCTTACAGTCTTTCTGTGCTCTCTTCTACAATATTCCCTGAGGCTCAGGTGCATGAGTTGTATTGTAAATGTATCATTTGGGACTGGACAGGATCAGTTGATCTCCATGTTTTGACAAGCTGTGGTTCTGTAATGGCCTTTGTTTGCTGCAAAGAGGAGCTTCCGTGATGAGAGGCGAGAGCTGCACTTATCAATGGTACACACTTTAGTTGTGTGGCAAATTGTAATTCATAGGCATGGAAGCTGTTAGTCTGGTGTAATGAATCTGAGTAAGCATGTCAGATAAGTCAGGGAAGGGAGAAAGTCCACTACGAAGTCTTTTGATGAGCATTTGTCCCTCTCTGGACAGTGGATGAGGGGTAGATTTCACTGGACATCTCTGAAGTTCTTTGTGGTACATGTTTTTTGAGGACTGTTCTGAGCATGGGGGAGGCAGTGAATTGTTGTCTACTGAATCTCAAATTCTGCCACTCAGGATTGGTCCTTGTGTTGTCTGCTCCACAGCATTTCCCAGTGCCTTAGACTAAGAAGGCTCCTGGTCCTTGGGAAAGCCTGAGTTTTCTCTATCATAACAGTGAATGTTGTTCAATATAGAAGGTTTGAAGAATTTAGTACATTCCAATTTTTAAAGGTAACCATTGTTGTTGTTCTGGTCTGTTTCTTACTAAAAGTGGTCACCTGTTGTGTGGATGGCTGTATTCTATGTGTGTGTGGTGGTAGGGTATTGCGGGATATTTGATTGCACTGTGACACTCTGAGACTGGTAATTAGGTTTACCTTTCATCAAGAGGTGGAGCCAATGACTAGCTAATCAGAATTAGCCATAGAGAAGTGGACAATTTGGATAGAGAAGATGCACAAGAAGGAGAGAGCAAGGACTTGGGTTTGGCACTTTGTAGCTGGACCTTTTTTGGTCAGGACTCCTGGCTCCCCAGCAATGACATGGAGACTTACTATTAATTACAAAAGATCAGCCATAGCTTAGGCTTGTTACTAACTAGCTCGTACAACTTAAACTGGCCCATATCTATGAATCCACATATTGATGCATGGCTCATGGCTTTACCCTGTCCTCCAGCATGTCTTGTTCCCTCTGTGTATCCTTGAGACCCCCATCTTTCTTCTTCCAAGCATCCTCTGTGTCTCACTGTTTACCTCCTGCCTAGCTAATGGACCATTTAACTTTTTAACTTTTTATTAAACCAATAAGAAGGTGACTTGGCAAAGACACATATTCACAGTGTACAAAAAGATTATTCCACAACAGCACTTTTAGCCAAAAAGCAAGGCCAGCTGGTGGCTTCTCAGCTTCTCTGATCTAGCAGGTTTTCAACCCCACATCTGACTTCTGAGTCTTTTTGGCAAATAGAATGAGAAAGACTTAGTATAAACCTACATATCAGGGCTATGGCAGAGCCAGGACTATGGAACCAGAAGGCCCTCCAGGACACTGCCTGAGTGGCTGGCAGGATACTGACTGTGGGACCATGAGGCCACAGATGATAATTAAAATATCAGTATTTCATGTGCAGTGGCTAAGCTGACAGAAAAGACATCAGTAGGGTATCACTAGTTAAACCTGAAATTTTACATAGGCTCATGCTTCTGCTCTATCCAAAGAAGCTGGGTCTTTACCTGTCTCCCGTAATTTAAAGAAGTGAAAACCGACGGGACATGAGGTGAGAACATTTTCTGTATTTTTTTGGAAAGACCAAGAATGCTTCAGAATTTGTTCTAGAGAGAAAGGAGAAATCAAGATCTTTTTGATGACTTCAGGAGAGAAGAAAGGGGTTTCACCGAAGACCAGACGGTCATTTGAAGCCTGGGAGTCCCCTGTGCATCACAGATCCTCTCAGTCTAGGATTACCCTGAGGGGTAACCAGAAGGTGGGAAGACAATTACTTGAGGACACAACTTGAGTCTGAGAAGCGGTCAGCCTTGCCCATCCTCCCATGTGATTGCACGTGAGGCACAGGAGAAGCAGTCTGCCCTTCTGAATGTTCCAAGCCTGCAGAGCAGTGGCATCTGCTGAATAAGGGTGATGGAATAACACACAGTAGTGATGCTGACAGATTACATAGTGCAATGAGCCTGGTGCATGGCTCCACGTAACACACTGTGACCTTTCCTAAGATGTGGGACTTTTGTAAATAACAAATGTGACCACCCTATGCATCTATGAATATTGTCCCATTGCTGCTTTCTGTTTAAGAAATAAATGAAGCAGTGTTAGGATATAGATGATAGGTTTCTCTCATTTCCTGGAAGATTACTTTCTCATGCATTGTGGTTTCTGGGCCTTTTGTCCAACTGGATGCCTGTGGCATGGGATGCATCAGTTCAGATATGCAAGCATCTTTCTTTGTGTTTATTAATTTTTATTTTAAAACTTTTTTCATACAATGTTTTGATCATATTCTATCATCTCCCTTAACTCCTCTCAAATTGTATCCACCTCATTACCCACCCAACTTCATGTTCTCTCTCTCTCTCTCTCTCTCTCTCTCTCTCTCTCTCTCTCTCTCTTTCTCTCTCTCTCTCTCTCTTAACACCCACTCAGGAAAGACAATAACAACAAAAAAAACTAAAGTCAAAACAGAAAAATAAAAGAAAACCAATAAGACAAAAACATCAAAACAAAAAGTACATACACACACACACACACACACACACACACATACATACACACTAGCTCACAAATCATGAAGCTTGGTTCACATTGGTCAACTACTCTTGGGCACGGAGTGTGGTTGAGATACCTAGTACTACTCAATTGGAGAAAACTAATTTTCCCTTCCTGACAGGTATCAACTGCAAATAATTTCTTGTTTAGGGACGGGAATTTGTGTTCATTTTCTTCTTTCAGTCTTGGAATTTTGTCTGCTGTGGACCTGTGCAGCTTTTGTGCATGCTGTCACAGTCTCTGTGAATTCATATGTCTATCAGTCCTGTTGTGTCTGGAAGACACTATTTCTTTGGAGTCATCCTTTCTGTCTCTCCTCCTCTTCTGCATAGCTCACTGAGCCTTGAGGGGAGGGGTTTGATGAAGTTATCCCAGTTGGGACTGAGTGGTCTTGTCTTTTATTCTCTGTACATTGTCCAGTTGTGGGTCTCTGTGTTAATCTCATCAACTATAAGAAGAATTTTCTCTGATGTGGGCTGGGTAAGGCACTGATCTATGAGCATAGCAATCTATCATAAGGAGTCATTTTATTGTTATGCCCCTTTAGCAGAAGAATAATCAGAGGTTTTCCCTTAGGCTCATGACCTATCTAGTCTCAGGTTGCTGGTCATTTTAGCAGTGTTAGATATGGATTCCATCTCATGGATAGGCCTTAAATTGAATATTTAGAAAGTAGTTGGTTACTCTCATAATGTCTGTACCACTACTATACCAGTGTCTCTTGCAGGTGGATTGCTATTGTAGGTTGCAGAGTTTGTAACAGGTGATATTGATATTACCTTCGTCCTCTGGTCATGTGCAGAGTACCTTCCAGCACCATGAACACTTGTTAGTTGGGATGAAGCTTCCAGTTAGGCACTAACTTGACTTTTCCATGCTCAGTGACATACGTAAATGCTGTCTTCAGCAATAGGGCCTTACCATCAGGTTGTAGAAAACAACTAATAGCCCCCTCTAGTTTTCTTAGAGACATAGTTCTTCCAGTTAAAGAAGATACTAAATATACTGTGTTGAATAAAGTTCTATATGACACATAAAACAGCCTCTTTAAAAATCTTTACATCACATTATTGGTTAATCTTCTTGGAATTCAGAACCTCCTAGAAGCTTTGGAAAGTACTTTTCAGGTTGTGCCTGTAAGGATGATTAGATATGATTAGACAATGAAGGCTTTGCTGAAATCTACAGTTGACTCTATTGATTGTTTTAAAAGTTGAATAGAGTTTTGGGGGGATACTGGAGCTATGGAAGGTGAGGTCTAGTTGGAGAAAGTGGGTCACAGGAGGCAAGATCTTTGGGGTATATCTTGACTTTATCTCTTTCTGTTATTGCTCCATTCTGTTTTCTGTCTTCCATGACATGAGCTGTGCCACACTTTCTCTGTCCTGGTGAACGGAAATGTCTGAAATGGTAAGCCGGATAAGTCTTTTCTCTCTTAAGTTGTTTTTGTCAGGTACTTGGTTCCAGTGATGATAAAAATTATCAATACAATTGTATTGTGGAAGTGACCTCCTTATAACTCACTTCATTTTCCCCTTCTTGAACATTCAGAAGATGGCATCCTCTGGCCTTTCTTGCACTTAGCTTGTGGCTGTGGCTGTGTGATTAGTCCTAGCAATAAGCTGTGAGCAGAAGTGAAGTGTGTCACTTCCAGAATGAAGTATTTAAAGGCGTTGTGCAGCTCTCCAGCTTCTTCCCTGAGCCATGGAAACTGATGAAGTGACATATTGAGGTAGTTGTTTTGCCAAATGGAAGTGAACTGGTTTACAGAGCAATTTCCCCAGAGAGTTGGACTTGTGGTTCACCTGAGAAAGAAGCAAACCACCATCATTTTTGGTCACTAAAACTTGGGATTATATTACTACTTAGGCATTTGTATTCCAAGTTAGTGTTTAGGCCTTAATCCGTTTACCAGAACCAACCTTCTGAGGTTCCATCACGGAACCCATCTCTCTATAGTTTTTGACCTTACACATGTTGATTTTCTTTTAGTTTCTTCATCTTTGTCTTTGTGCCTTACTCATAGAGTGGTAATCAACCAATATTAAGGGATTAAAATACCACCTGTCACACAAAAGAAGTATGTAAAAAGCTTTAGGTTTTTTTTGATGACTGTTATGATGATTAAATTCTAAAAGCTGTTAGCATCAACTCCCAAATAATGAGTACCCAGAGCAATTCCAGTGTCTACATTTTGTCTATTATTCATCGAGTTCATCCATGATATTTACTGTGGATATAATAAAAGATATGTGTGTTATTCACTCATTAGTTCCAAGAGAGTTGCATATAAAATTGCTTTCACAAATATGTCAATCTTTTACAACAATGACTTCACCTCTTTAAAAACAATTCTTTGGGCAGCTTATTTTTTTTAGTTTTCTGCCTCTCTTAGATTGATTTGTGTTTGGTTTTTTTTTTTTTTTTTTTTTTTTTTTTTTTTTTTTTTTTTTTTTTTTTTTTTGGTGTTTCGAGACAGGGTTTCTCTGTGTAGCTTTGCACCTTTCCTGGGACTCACTTGGTAGCCCAGGCTGGCCTCGAACGATTTGTGTTTTTAACCAGTTCCTATGTTTGTAAATAGGTGATTTCCCTTATACCTTCTTGATGTTGGCATATAACATCAAGATCTCTGATATTGTCTACCCTCTTTTTCTTGTGCTGTGCTAGATGACAGGGAGGGTATTGCACAAGGATAGGAGATATCTCATGGTTTGTTGTTTAGGTGGCTGGAAGTTAGGCAGTAACATCATAAGAATGGCAATAGGGGCTATTTCTGTGCCTAGACTGTATGGGTGCCCTCTGGTGAGTAGGTGTTAGCAGAGAATAGTTTTTGTCACATTAGTTTGTGATGCTGACGAAGCATATGAAATAGATACTTCCTGTGGCTTTTTAGACTTGTCTTTTGAGTTTGGTGAATTGGTTTCCCATATTTGGGGATTACTTGCTTTAAAGATTTGTTTCATTATGGATTTATGTGTAGTGTGTGTGTATGGCCATGTACACGTGCATGCAGGTACTCTCAGAGGCCAGATCAGGGTATTGAATCCCCTGGAGCTGGAGTTAGAGGTGGCTGTGAGCTACTCCATGTGGGTGCTGAAACTGAACTCTGGGGTTCTCTAAAAGAGCACCACATGCTCTTAACTGCTGAGCCATCTCTTCACCCCCAGATTACTTACTTTAAAAGGGATATAAAAAACAAGAAGACTGAAGTAGAACAATTCTCCAATTTCCAGTAGAGAAGAAGGAACAGGAGGGTATCAAGGAAATCATAGTAAGAAGGCCAGATATGCTCTACACATCAAGGAAGAGAAAACTCCACAGGAAGTGTTTGCCAGGGGCAGACACTACATGGTTATTAAATGAGTGGATGAAAGTACATCCAAACGCATTAAATGTCACAAGCTCCTTTAGGAGGAAACTCAGTTCTCTCCTGGCTCTTCCAGAATTCATTTGCATTTATTCACTGACTTTATTTCTTGTTTTGTTTTTTTGGTGTTTTTCTTCCAACTTAGCTTTGATTTGCTTTACCTTGCTACTTTCATTCATTTCAAAATAAAGTAAAATATACATAAGAGGATTTTAAAGCAATTCTAAATAAGTAGGTTTTTAAAAATGAAAGAAAATATTTACAATTCTCATCTTACCACACTTCTTTCCCAAGGAAATTTACTAAAAAGCTCAGAGTAATACATTACCATAAAGAATATATCCCAAATGCATCTTGAGAGAAGACATCATATAAAAAATAAAGGGGTTTCTTTCATAAAACATTTCTAATTCCTAATGGGTAGTGTAATATAATTTTATGAGTTCTCATTTAATACCGCATTAAGGAAAGTGTAGAGCTGGGGAGATAGCTCATTGCAGGAGATAGCTCATGTATAAGCATGGGGATCTGAGTTAGACCCCCAGAGCCACATAAAAGGCTCTGGGTAGTAAAATGCACTTACAGAGAAAGAGGAATTCCTGGGGCTCCCTGGCCAGATAGCATAGCTATTGAGAGGCTCTGTCTAAAAAAAAAAACAAGGTTCCTTAAGAACTATGGCCAGAGATTAGCTTCTGACCATCATATTACCACATGTGCACACACATTTGACACACATACAAACACACACACACACACACACACACACACACACAAAGTATAATATGAATAACAATATTGGGTGAGTGTGTGTGTGTGTGTGTGTGTGTGTGTGTGTGTGTGTGTGTGTGTATTAGGTAGTTCAAAAGAAATGGTGGGTTTGGACTTTGAATTTTAAATTATTCTAATTGGACTCATCTTTATTAATCAAAATAGGAACACATTTTTGTTAATGAGAAATACATTTGTTTATTCCTGTAGTACAAAAGTCTGCCCATTGGGATTTGTCAATTCTCCAAAGCATTTGGATGGGAAAGAATTTTCTGCATCCTGGAGGATGTGGAAGCATTTTCCTTGCTGATAGGTGCGATGCTTAAAGAAGTGGAAGTTGATAGATGAGAAAATGTCAGGTGAATGTTGGTGGGTTGGGCAAAACTCCATTGCCCAGTTTATTCAGCCCTTAAAGTGTTGATTGTGTGAATTTCTATCAGACATTGTAGTGGAGAATAACAGCCTCTTTCTGTTGACCAGTGCCAGCTGCCAGCATGGTAGTGTTGGGTGCATATCATTGAATTGCTGAGCTCACTTCTCAGATGTAATGGTTTCTCCACAATTTGGAAAGCTGTAGTTGATACGTAGCATCCACCAAACAGCAGCCATGGTGTTTTTCCATGCATACGTGGCTTTGGATAGTACCTTGGACTATTTTCTCAGTCTAAACAGTGAACTGCCTACTTTAAGTCATTTAGGGGAGAAATGGTTCATCACTGCTGCATAGAAGAAGAGAGGACAATGGTTCAGAATGTAGATTCATTTTTATTTTAGTAGACTCACATGGCAACTACACAGTGCAGTGGTTCTCAACCTTCCTGATGCTGCAACCCTTTAATATACAGCTCCTAAAATTTATCTTGTTGCTACATTATAACTGTAATTTTGCTACTGTTATGAATCTTAATGTAAGTATTTTTTTTGGAGATAGAGGTTTGGCAAAGGGGTAGCTACCCACTGACTTAGAGAGAACCACTGACTTAGAGAGGTTTTTTTCATCATCCCAACTTGCTTCAAATGTTGTGTAGATCATTGTCAACTTCTGGTGTCAGGCTACACTGTTCACATCAACACTCTCTGCTCCTTTGTAAAACTTCTAGAACCACGCACTGCCTTGTATATTGGTTAATAGTTTCTGGGACAAATGTGTTTTGGTGTTGTTGTGCATTGTCTTTGTTGCTTTACAATTCCATTGAACTCCAATAAGAAAATCATTCAAATGTGCTTTTTGTTTTACGTCATTTTCATAGTATAAAATAAACAGCAAATAATAAATATCATTAGTAAAAAAAAGTAAAGTGACAAATACATATTAAAATATTATATAGCACAGCCAAATTTGTTTAAGAATGTTTCCAACATCAAGTAACAAATTTTAACAATGCCAAAAACAAAACTATTCTTGTACCAACCTAATAAACATATATGTATACATATGTATACAGTTATAAATCTTCATACAAAGTATTTCTGCAGGTTCCAAGGAGATGTAGTTATGTATTAAGAAAGAACTTGACAATTTTCCTTTTAAAATTTGGAAGAAATAAAAAAAGCAAAAGCTTGTGTTGGTGGTGCACATCTTTAATGCCAGCACTTGGGAGGCAGAGAGTCAGGAAGATCTCTGTGAGTTTGAAGCTAGCCTAGTTTACGGAGATAGTTCTAGGACAGCCTAGGATACACAAAGAAACTCTGTTTCAAAAAAAAAAAAGATTTGGATAATTGGAATAAAAACTTAGATTTTTGATTTTTGTTGTTGCCAGAATAAACTCTCCCTTCAACTCTACTCCATAGGCTGTCTCTCATGCCTTTCCCTTAAATTAAAACATAGAAGCTTGCCTTTACCATCCTGTTGGCTTTAGCTATTTCCATGACCTTCTGCACATAGATGAAGGTCCCACTTGGGCAGCATCTGAAGGCTGCAAAGTTTGCAACACCAACACTGGAGGCTGCCAGGAAACCCATGAGATCGGAGCACAGCGCCCTTTGAAGCCAAGGACCAGTTTCTCTTCGTGCAACTTTTCTGTTCTTTTTGCAGCTAGACTCGGGAGCAGAGAAAAATTGATGGTGAACATGGGGCCAAAAGATGAGCGAATGGGACTACGTGGGGGAGATGGTCCATTTGGTGACTGAGCCTCCGTAGTGTACACCTCTAAGCGTGGAGCAATTGTACTGGTGTGGATGTCCTCATTTATTTTTCACATAAACCCCAGAGAGATGGCCTGGAGAGATGGAAGTAGGCCATGCGTTTTCCTTTGACAGCGGGTACTGTGTGTCTACGCTGCTTGCCGAGGGCAGTCAGCAGATATTGGCTTAAATAATTGCTTGTACCTTCGTGTATCCGTCACGTGCTAATGCAAACACAGATTCAGCAGGGTGAAAAAACATTTTATAAGAATGTCAACATTGCACTTCCCCTCCATTCGGGATGGCAGGAGGGAACACCATACAGGGAAAACACTAAGGATGAAATCAAAGTACTGCTCGCTTGAGTCATTGCCGATGTCAAAGTATATGCATTCATACCTCAGGGCTCCTCAGGATTGGCTTGTTAGGCTCTTCCTTCATTTAGATTTCATTTATTACAGACATTGGCTACGTCACTCTGATATAATTTCTGTCACATTTGCCACGGGGCTTGAAGATGTCTGTATACTTGTCAATTTCAGATAGAACTTTAAATATTCTGTGCCTAAATGATGCGAGCTGTTGTTCCTGGGTTCTTTAGTTACAGGACTCTGAATGTGGTGACTGAACAGTCCCTGTTCTGATTTAACTTGTCAAATATCCCAGTGCTGGCAGTCGTTTATGTGTTTACTTCCTGCGTTTGCACTTGGGAACAGATGTTCAGCTTTCACGTAGTATTTTTGGAGCTAATCAATCAACACCTTTACCTTATTGGGTGTGCTGCTTCAATTCCCATTTTGTTGTTGGTTCTAATAGTCTAATTGAAAGCCTCTACCGGGGTAAAACTGTAATCCTAGGTTGGTGGGGGGTGGTGAGGCAGGAGGACCTCCATGACTTTGCAAGGAACTTGGGTTACATAGTCAGAGCCTGCCTCACCCCCACCCCAACATAACAAATAAATAAATAGAGGGAGGAAGGAAGAAAATAAAGAAAAGGAGACCTATAACTGTTATATTTAATTTGGTGAACGACTTTCTTAAATACATACAGGAAGTGTGCATTGGAGTGCTTCAAGATAATTTTTTTTTAAAAAATCTGGCTTCTTTGTAGCTCTCTGTTGGCTTATATCTTACGTATCACTTATTTTGTCAGTTTTTGGAATGAAATTAGAGTTTTCATTAGTAAAATCAGACTTTCATATCAGTGAGAAAGAACAGAAAGATGGACTGTGCTGGCTAGAATAAGCTTGAAACCCCCAAAGAATTCCGAGTTCAATATCAGCTCCTTATAGTAGTATCTTTCAGGGTTCATTTTGGAGTTTTACTCTGTTAATTTTATTTATTTATTAGCACATCCACTTTTATGAATTCTGTGATACAGTGTTAGTTACATATGATGATTTAGGATACTACAAATAATTACTGTTAGAGACAGAATATATTTTTGCATTGGGATTATTTTTAGAATACCCCAGTTGGGTGCTCTGGGAGTTCTGGATATTTCCTCAGGAATGATGATGTCAATTATGCAGGGCAGTGCTGGGAAACATCCTAATTCTATATCTCCTCAGTCTACCCACTCTGCCTCATTTATGGGAGAATAGATTGCTCTCAGAATGATAGCAAGGACCAAAAGCTGAGCCACATTCATCTTTCTGCCTGCATCCCCATTCCAACGTAATCCTTTTCCTGGAATAGGGGAGACTATTCAGTGTCATTCCTTAAATATTTAAACTGATAGGCTAAAAAGCCTTACAGACTATGTAGCAGCCAGCTTCTTGATTTAAACAAATCATTTTCAGCAATCCATTTCCTTGCTAATAGGGTATTGCGAGGGAGTCCCTGAACTGGCAGGGGATGGGCAAAGAGAAACCAAGGGGGCCCTGAAGGTACAGGAGCCAAGATGCTGAGCCAGGATTCTGCTGTAAAACACTTGCTTTAAGTGCTGCTCCTCCTCCTTCATCATTTCTGATTAACTTGACTCTTAACCACCTTCCTGCCTTTGCTGTGGTTGCTCAGGATTTCTTGGTTTGGAGCAAGCATCCAGCCATCTGACTGTGGAGTCTATGAGTTTCCACAGGAGAGAATGGGGGCGGAGTATTAGAAACTACTCTTCCCTAAGCCCTTGTGCAAAAGACTGTTCCCTCTATGAGATGCTGTACAGTGCTGATTGGAAGAGGCACACAGGAAGTTAGGTAGGTGCAGATAAGGACATATCTGATAAATAACTTCTGTTTCAACAGCGAATAACTATGGGATTATCCTCAAGAATCAAAGTCAAGCAGATAGTACTCGGGGGGGGGGGGGGCGGGATCTAAACTATGTATGTAGATTCTTGTAACCAGAAGCCTAGCAAAGAGAATCCTCATTCAGGGATTGCACAAATGCTAAGCGAAGCCCAAACTGAAGTGAAGGAGAGTGGAGAGAGACCCTTCACAGGTTCATCGGAGTTCCTCCTCATCTTATTGAACTATCGGCCATACTAATTAGACCACACCTAATCATTAGGCTAGATGAAGAGAACAAAGCATCATCTTGCTCCATTTTGAAGTTCTCAATAGCTCAGCTGAACTCTAAGGCCTGACCTCCCACCGCTCCAACCATCTTGCTTCATATTGCTGTTTATCTCAGCTGTCCTCCAAAAGAGGATTCTCTCTGGACTTTTCTAATTCTCACAAGAACAGATGAATGGGCATGCCAGAATTCTTGGCAATGTTGGGAAGGGAGGGCCATGCTTTTCTGCAACTTCCTTATAAGAAATTTAAATTTGTCTTATGTCAGCAAATACTCCAAAATAATACCTTCAGGAAGATTTTAATGTAAATTAAAACACGCACACACATTTTCATCTCTACCAACTTCATCTTTGTGCCTACACATTATATCTACCATGAAAAATCAGCCAGCTGGTACCCCCTCTCTCAGTTGGCTAGAGGAACTGAACAAGGATGGAACTGTTCCATTTGCTGAAAATGAATGATTTATTATCAGAAATTCAAATACTTTAATATGCTCTCCAAGAAATTATCTGGTTTGGAAAAATTGTAAGAGAAAGTTAAAGAAGGATGAAGAGACACAGAGGAGGACAGTTGACAGATGGGAATCCTTTCTGACATGAAAAGAAGGGGATAAAGCAGTCATTTTAAAGAAGCTTTTGAAGGCTGAGTCAGGAAATGGCAGAAGAGCTTTTGAAGTCCAGACCATCTATCCTAGGCACGGTGAATATTGTCCAGATTATAGCAATACTCTGAGAACTGATGTTTTTGTTTCCATTTCCCTTAGGGGTTGGGGAATGAGTTCCAGGTCTGGGAGCTCTGGTTAGGATCCTGCCTCTTTGGGCATGGCGGATCATTGTGTCCTCATTCAGAAGTGAATAGAAAGTGAGACCCTCCTATCTTCTAAACCCTGAAAACCTCCTGTGAGTCTGAAGGGAATCCTTTCTCTGCATTTTTCTTTAAGTATTCTGTCTCATTAAGTCTTCTAAATTATTCAGCAAACCCTATAAACAATATTGAAGGTCTTTAGAAACAAGGTCCCAGAAGAATCAGGTTGTGTAGCTATGACTGCTTCCAGCCTTTCTTCAAATACCTTCCAAGGTGGGAAGCCCCACATCTTCAGGTGGGGTGGCAGACAGTCTTCTGACTTTGGGAGGAAGAATAATGACTCCTTGTGATATCCACCTCTGATATCTGTGGACCATGATGTACGAAACAGTAGGTTGATACAGTGGTATTGTTTTAAGTCACCTAAATGTGCTAACTTGTTTGTGTAGCAGTAAGGACAATAATACATACTCAAGAGGTTTCTTCCTGGGTTTGAAGTCATCTGAGAACAGAAATATAGGAGACAGATGGGTAGAGACAGGAAAGTATTAATTTTACTACCAAGAAAGTATCTTTTCAATTGTGTTCTCTGTAGACTACTCCTCAACACTTCACCCTTGGATTAGAAAGTTGTAGGCACTCATTCACTGCTAGCAGTCTATCAACTCAGTGTCCACGAGCAACCAACACAGTACTGTCTCTTCATTAGAGAGCAGATGTTGGGTTCATGCTGGGAGCAGGCAAAACCAAGGGCGGGGGGGGGGGGGGGGAGGGAAATAGGGTAGGTGCTAAGCCCTGTATCCCCAGACTTCTGTCCAGTTTACCAATGAGATCCATCACTGCCACTCTGTCTTGGGAAGGGAAAACCTTCCCCAAGGAACATGTGTTTCTTAGGGAAGCAGAGTCCTCTTCTAATACCCATTCTTTGTCTTTGTTACTAAAAAGGTGAAAACACAAGGAAAAACTTAACACCTCACACATCATTCTTCCATGCAAAGCCAGGCGCATGTCTGCAATCCCAGCATTAGAAAAACTGAAGTGGGAGGTTTACAAGCTCAGGACCAATCTGTCCAAACAAACAGAGAGGCAAACAAAAAAGTTTCATATGCTTAATTCAAGTGTGAACTTCCCTCTTTTGTACATGACAAGTATAGATAGGATTTTAGTAACCAGATATCAGTTATTTTTTTCTGTCTTTCGATAAATGTTGATCAAAATTCATAAAGAAATGTGATTATAATGTCATGAAGTAACTGATATCTCCATACCTCCTGTCTTAGCTTGGAGTTATTTTCACATATTGCCTCTTGTATAATTCCCAGTTATGTCTCCCCTGACGTAACTCTTTTATTTCCATTCATTTGACATTCACAATTCTCACTCAATTGATAACATGCCCCCTGTCTTTTCTAGAGCTTAAAGCGCCCCACTTCTTCTGGTTGTGCCATCCTCCCAGGTCACCCCTGAGCAACATTTCTCCCCTGTCACACTTTAATACTTCTGTTAGGCTCCAAGATTGTGTGGCATAATCTTCATTTCCTAAGGCTTCCAGATCATTATTTTGTACCCAGCTTCTCTTTACAGATGTGAATTGGTGACTGGTGACTCAAACACCTTCCAGAAACAACATGGGAAACAAGGTTGATTTGGGATCATGGTTCCAGAGGAATTTCAATCTTTCATGACAGGTAGTGGGAGAGACTCAACCCATGATGGTTGGAACCTGAGGCAGTGGTTCTTCACAGCATGCAAAGTGGGAGAGAAAACTGCAGGCCAGAACCTGCAGCAGGTATGAACTTCAAGGTCCATCCCTAATGACTTACTTTTCCCAGGCAGTTCCCCACATAATGTCAGCACAGTCTTCAGAGAAGCACCCCAAGATGGGGGCCTAGCATTCAAAGCATGAGTCTTCAGGGGATATTTCTCATTCAAACCAAGACAGGACTCAGGAGCCTTGCTTCTGTTACTAACTTTTCTTCTTTGCAGTTACCTACTGACCACACAATCATTTCAGTTAGTCTTCAGTCCTGATTACTGTTGGGTGGTGGTAGCATACACCTTTAATTCCAGCAATTGGGAGGCTGATGAAGGCAGACCTCTGTGAGTTCCAGGCCAGCCTGGTCTACAGAGCAAGTTCCAGGACAGCTGAGGCTACATAGAAAACCCTGTCTCAGAAAACCAAAACCAATCAACCAACCAAAACAAAACAAAAACAAAAATAACCCAATCAATCCTGATTACCATGTACCTCTGCTTCCAATGCCCAGCCACCATCTGGAAGCCTGTCACTGGCCCCAGACCATGTTCCACACGTGGACTCCATTTCTTTGTAGGGCCCCTTCCTGACAGTTTCAGCCATGAACCACTGAAGTCTAGAGTCAAAATAGTTCTGAAATACTAACCTAGCATTGTCCTTTGAGCTTCTGGCTCATTTTTTTCTCAGGATATGTTGGATTTTATCACATCAGGTTCTGCATTCCCTGATTCTGCTATTTCTTACTATCTCTCATTCTTATCAAGTGTATATGCAATATTCTATCATTGGAACTGTTCTTTCTAGCATGCCAACCTCATATCCCTAAGTTGACTTCATAAACCCAGGATCCTGCAAGCCCTAGATGGATCCATCCGACATTCTTATGCTCTTGTATCTGATCTATTGGTCTCGACAAAAAGCCATATTTTTGTACATACTGGGACAATGATGTGGGTGTGAACACCATTGCTATCAGAGGGTACAATATCACCCAGAAATCTTCCATTAGCTCATTCTTCCATTCCAAGTTGTCACACTGTCCTCAAGCTTCTAAAAGTTGTGTATCTCAATGTTCCATGAAGCTGATGCTCCAACTCCTCTTTAATAGGGACTATAAAAATCACCAGACGGGAACCTCCTCAACTTCTGCTACCAATTTCATAGCTCTCCTACACTTTAATATACTTTCTTCCTCTGTCCTACTACAAGGGAGTGGGTATCTCTTCTAATAGTGCAATTCTTACATCTTACTCATTTCCCAGAGCTCATCCCGTTGTTAAATTCCTCCTAATTCCAGAGGCTGCAATTTCTCCACATAGGCTGTATCTTAGCCAAATTCCTCTTCTTCAAAAATAACAACAAGGAAAGCCACCCGTTGGAGTAGGGATGAGGCAAGTCAGCCCAACTCCCTACATTGATAGGGTAAGGTTGACTTCAAAGCAGGCTGGGGCTCACCTCTCCCCAATGTGCTGACAACCCACAATTTTTTTCACCCGGACCAAATTATTTCTTGGTGGTCCGGTTTCCTACTCCTTCTAAACTCTAGCTATTTGATCCTCATCAAGTCTCCGTTTTTTAGTGTCTTATTCCTCCAGCTACCATAATGTGGTTCAACCCCCACCATTGTATTACAGCTGCCTTCACCAAGGCTGCCAAGGACCTTCAGTCATGTTGAACACACCTGGTGGTTTTCAGTCATTACCTCCCTTGACCTTATGAAAACACTTGCCGTTGTTAACCACACTTCTTCCTCAGGGCTCCACTCTTTCCAGCCTCTCTCATTATTTCTTTTTACTTCCTCTGGGCAGCTCTAAGTAGCTACCAGCTCTTTGAGCCCTTTAAGTGGCCATAAACTTTAAAAGTCCTTGAGGTTCTTTTTTTTCACTTTTTACACTGCTCTTGGTCAAAATTCACCTAATTTCGTAGTTTTGCTGAGTAAGCAAACCCATGTCTGGCCCTGGCCAAGTCACAGCCATTTGTAAACACTTTTTTGTTTTGTTTTCTATCTCCATGTGAGTGTTTCAAATCACCTGGAACTCTTTTGGAAGCAAAACAGATCTCACTGACATCTCTCACACACCTGTTCATCCCTCATGTTTCCTTAAAAAAAATCAGATCCATAAATAGTTCAAGACGGAAATTTTATGCTCATTTTGCTCTATCTTGCCTATCCCTTCCTGACCCACTCTCTTATTCAGGGTCACTTAAAAATCAATCTGTCTGCTCTGTCCCTTATGGCTAACATCCTAGCTGATCTATGTTTACTTCTGATTTAGACTATTACCTTGACCTTCTTACAGTTTATTTTTTAGTGCTACATCTTTAGTGCCTAGAAAAAGAAGCTGGAAATGGCTCATTGGTATAAGGGTGTGACCTTTGCTTAGAGTGCAAGAATAGTGTTTAGCACCGAAAGATGTATACACTCTATTTGTGTGTGAATGACTTCCTATCTTTCTTAAATCTAGACTCTGATATCCAACAAAAACACTCTTTGGCAACTGTGAATCCAAAGAAACTCCACTATTTCTCAGGCTGTTGTTAAAGCTGAAATGCCTTTGATGGATATATTTGCTGCAATAGTAAGCCTAAAACTTGTTGAGCAACCATCTGCCCCTGTCATACTGTGTCCCTTAGCCCTGTGGCTGCCCCATCTGGGGTACCCTTCAGCTTCTCACTCTGGCCCCAGCCTGTGGGACATCTCTGCCTTCTGACAGTCCACAGTGTTCTCTTCGGCAGCTTCTGTTGATTCAATTTTTTCCCATTCCAGTGGCTCTTCCTTCAGATAGGCACGATTTGACCTCCAAATGACTTTCCATTTGTTTTGTTCCGTTTCCCATTTCAGGGTGCATCTCATGCCTTTTTAAGTGTCTGCGGTGTTTCTACTACACACTATCATTAAAATGATCATCAATTTTTCCCAGCACACATAGTAGAAACCTCTGGATAAGTAAATGAAGCGATGAAGTGGTCGCTAAAGCTTATCATCCATCTCCTCCCGCCCCATCCATCATTTTGTTTTTCCGTTTTATTCTTTCCAGCTTATGGATTTTCCTTCCTTTTTTCTCTGTGGATGGAATAAGGGACAAACTGGAATGGACATAAATGTGCTAGCTGTTTTTCTGTTAATGACAATACTCATTTTGATTCCATCTAAGTCCTCTGGCTATTCTATCTTGGACATAATAAAATCTGAACTGTTCTGGGATCTTTCTAGTGATTTCTAGTATAAATCACCTTCTAGCCTTCTTGACAGCAAAGAGTTAACTTTTTAAAAAAGTGTACTTGATAATCAAAAGCATTTGGATAAGGTTTAGAATAGATAATTCCATGAGGGTTTCATTTTTACTGCTGGTTTCATTAGCAGTTGGCAAATTTGGCCTTATGTCAAGCTATGTTAAAGCAGTTTTGAAGGAATTGACACCAAAGGCCATGCTAATATTTTTTTCTTATGAGAGGGAATCACAGGCCTCATTCATTTAATAAATCAACAGCTCTAACCTTTCTCTTCAATGTTATCTTTGGAGCACTTTAAAGAACTAGAAAAATCTCTTTGGAATTATACAGAGCTCCTCCTTTTGGCCCTTTGAAAGGGAGGAGAGAGGAAGAGGTGAAGAGAAGGCAGGAGGGTGAAGAATAGTAGGAAAGGAAAATGAGGAGAAGATTCTTTTTCTTTGTATCTTTATTAGCTTGTGTAATGGCTTACCTGATACCCTAAGTTCATTTTCAGAATATTATGAAAATTTATCAAAAGTTGGATTTCTGTAAAAATTTGGAAAAGGGGTTATTTTCTATGAGATTTCATATTAATCATAGAGAGTTTATGGCATTGTTGTCAAGATTAGGGTTCAGATTTTTTTTTCTTTTTTTTTTCTTCGAGACAGGGTTTCTCTGTGTAGCTTTGCGCCTCTCCTGGAACTCACTTGGTAGCCCAGGCTGGCCTCGAACTCACAGAGATCCACCTGGCTCTGCCTCCCGAGTGCTGGGATTAAAGGCGTGCGCGACCACCGCCCGGCCCAGGGTTCAGTTTTTAATAAGGTTTGACTTTAAGGAAAACATCTAAGAACAGGTTCTCTTAACAGGAAGAAGTGTCGATGTGAACCTGCTCAGGTGTCATGAATTTTGCAGTTAATCACTTGGTGCTCCAGAGTCAAGGGAGTCTGGTTAGAAGTCTGGAAATATAAACTTCTTGCACTGGTTAAGCTCTCTCTCTTTCTCTCTCTCTCTCTCTCTCTCTCTCTCTCTCTCTCTCTCTCTCTCTTTCTCTCTATGTCTCTCTCTCTCTCTCTCTCTCTCTCTCACACACACACACACACACACACACACACACACACACACACACATACACCCCAGATCTAAACCTCCCACAGCATTCCCACAGTGATCGAAGGAGGTGCTCCCAATGGGTTTCATGGTAAGTTCTGAACATGAGAAAGATACATGGGCTCCAAATTTATCAAAATCAGAAGGCAGGTGAAAAGCACCCTCAAAAACTGAAGTCCTGGGTTTCAAGAGGTGGTTCAGTTGTTAAGAGCGGTGCTCTTACAGAGGACCCAAGTTCTATTCCGGGCACTATCAGGCAGCTCACGTCTATAGCTACCTAGAACTCCAGATCTGGGGTGTCCATTGGCCTCTTCTAGCCTCAATAGTCTCTCTCTCCCTCTCTCCCCCCACTCTCACACACACACATACATACACACACACACACACACACACACACACCAGATCTAAACCTCCCACAGCATTCCCACAGTGATCGAAGGAGGTGCTCCCAATGGGTTTCATGATGAGTTCTGAATACGAGAGAGACAAATGGGCTCCAAATTTATCAAAATCAGAAGGCAGGTGAAAAGCACACTCAAAAATTGAAGGCCTGGGGTTCAAGAGGTGGTTCAGTTGTTAAGAGTGGTGCTCTTACAGAGGAACCAAGTTCTATTCCCAGTACTATTAGGCAGTTCACGGTTATAGCTATCTAGAGCTCCAGATCTGGGGTGTCCATTGGTCCCATTGGTCTCCTCTTCTTCTTCTTCTTCTTCTTCTTCTTCTTCTTCTTCTTCTTCTTCTTCTTCTTCTTCTTCTTCTCTCTCTCTCTCTCTCTCTCTCTCTCTCTCTCTCTCTCTCTCTCTCTCTCTCTCTCACACACACACACACACACACCACTTAAAATTTCCATGCTATTTAACTAAATACCCATCCTCAAGGGAAAGCAATATGGGGAAGGGGCACACATTGCTCAGTGAGACTAGGTTATATTTCTTTGAATGCAAAAACAATTTCTTGTTCTGTTTTAAAATATTGTGTGTGTGTGTGTTGTTGTTGTTGAGACAGTGTTTTTTAATTACAAGCAGTCCTTACTATGTATTAGTCACTGAATTAAGGGTTCACAAGTCATGGTCCTACCACAGCCAGGGCCTGTGTTGATGGTCGTGGCCCGTGGTGCTACCAAAGGCCACACGGATGACTGGGGTCTTGGCCAAATCCTATGGCCACATTGGTCTCCAAGGGCCTTGCTGCCACTGGGGCCATGCAGATTTGGGTGGCTTGTACTGCCACATGTGGCCCTTGTGTCGTTCAGGCCCAGGATGCTGCAGAGGGCCGTGTCTGGGTCTGTGGTCCTACCAAAGCCAAGGCCTGTGTTGATGTCCATGGCTCATGATACCATATAAGGCCCTGCCAATACCAGGGGTCTGGGCTGCCACCTGGGACCATGTTGGTGTCTGAGAGCCTTTATGTAACCAGGGCCATACTTATCTGGGTGACCTGTGCTGCCACCGGGGTTATGGTGATGTCTGGGCCTGAGCTGCTGTGGAGGGCCACATCTGGGTCCATGCTGTTGCTGCAGCTGGGGTCTATGACGATGTCCATGGCCCATGTTACCAGAGCAGATCAAAGGAACCATGTGTGTTGAAATCCAAGGGCTGTGCTAGCCCTACCCCTCTCTGGACATTGCTGCAGGAGAGCTGGCCCTGCCCCCATGGGAGAGCTGGTCCCCGCACTCAGGAGAGATGACTTCACCCCTCGCAATGGGCATGAGAGAGCTGGCCTTGGTGGTGTGGGCCTAGGAGAGCTGACTCTGCCCCTCACTTGAGAGGAAGGTGACCTGAACTGACAAAGTTAGCTACCACCCAAGCCCACAATCTTGGCCCTTGGATTGGCTCACCCTAACATCTACCCCATCTATAACCTGCTGGAGTGCGTGAAGGGACTGGTCCTGTAGATCGGTTACCACAGGATCTCCATGACTCTGGTCAACAGCAGGATATTAGAGAGGAGTGTCAGTAAAGGTCCAGTGATGATGGTGTGCCAGTGGCCTTGAACCAGACCAATGAATGTAATGTATGTTTGAAAATAATGAACATTTTGAGGGTGGGGCTGATTGGACCAAAGGGTCTACTGTGTGACACACCACAGTACCGCCAATGCCACCAGGATGAATGAAGAGATGTTGGCAAGATGGAGGATCAAGGTGATTTTTTTTGTTGTTTTGTTTTGTTTTTAATTAATTTGGGGGAGGTTCTTTTAGGGGGGATGCTGTAGGGGTAAGGGGTGTGTATGGAGGGACTGGGAGGTAAGTGGGATTGGGGCACATGGCATGAAATTCACAAAGAATCAATAAAGAATTATGTTATAAAAATAGCTGCAAAAAAGGACATTTGAGGGATAACTGGAGAAAAAAAAAAGAGCTCACAACCACTGACTTATTTTATCTTTACAACAACACCAAAAACTCCTTCATTAACATCATCTCCAATTCTCCAAATGACAAAACTTGGGCTAGCTTTAGTCCCAGGCTAGCTTTAGATTTTTTTGTGTCACCAAGGATGACCTCAACTTTCTGATTCTCCTATCGCCTCCTCCTGTGTGCTGAGGATGTATGTGTTCACTGCCATGTCTAGTTAATCTTATCCTGAGGATGGAGCCCAGCATCTCAGCCATTCTAAGCATTCACTCTACCAACTGACCTACACGGTAGACTCGGAAATTTTGAGGTCCAGCCTCTTAATTTCCTTCCCAGGTGCCCAGGAGAGATGCTACCAATGGCGGGGAAACCAAGCTCTTGGTCCATTTACTTTATTCCTCTATGACAAAACTATCTATATAACTTCAGTTCCGTCCTGACTCTCAGTTCACCTACTTTTTCTGTCCCCTCATAGCCCTGGTAATAACTGAGCCCTTACGCTTTTGATCTCATCTTCGTCCCCTGTTCCTTCGTCCTCCATCTTTTCTTCCTCTTCTCTTCTCCTGATTGGATTCATCTACAATCTACAAGAAACTTTTCCTTGCTCCTCACTTTTCAGCCTGAGCCATTCTGCCTTACCATCTACAGAAACTCTGCCTTTCTCTCTTCTCTCTGGCCATATAACTCTCCGTATCATTTACAGAAAAACTGTCTTTTTCCTTCGTCTCTTCGCCACAAGACTCTCTGCCCCTCTGGAATTCTGCTCCAGTCTTTACTGCACCTGGTTATGCAAAAAGTCCTATTGTCCTCAGTCAGTTGCTCTGGAAAGTCACTAGGCCTGAAGGCAAGGGATGGTCTGAGCTTCATTTGCACAAGAAGCAAAGCTATGTATCTACAGCCTGCTTGTCTCCTAGGCTCAGTGGGGGAGTTAGTTACCTAGAAGTTCAACAGGTCTGAGAAGCTGAACTGTTTGCCAAATGGTCTAGTATTATATGAGCCCATAAGAATTTCATAGCAGAAGACAGCTGAAATATTAAAAACTGAATAACACCAAATATTTCGTGATAGATGGCTTCCTCTAGAAAAAAAAATGCCTTGAAATTTCTAGGTATAGCTTTAATAACCAGCTGAATCTCTATAATATATTCTTGTGGCCCGCAAGATCCCAGCTTCATGTTTTCATTTTTAATTATAAATTATTGGAAGGACATTTGGTGAGAGTTAACACCAGAGAAAGAGGCAACCAACCAACTCTCAAGGACAAAATAGATGGCAGATCTTGGAACTTAGGCAAGATATTGCCTCTCCTGGCTTCTGTCTTATCATTTGGACATTTGGAGACAATGTCTTCATGTTGAGTTTATGGAGTTGTAAAGCTAAAACAAGTCAGTACTTGTCAATACTTAATTTGATGGCTAGTGCACAGTAAGAACTGCTTGTAGTTTTTTAAAAAATCACTTTGTATTCCGAATGTGAAAAGCCTATAGAGTCTGCCCAGAGGTACTCTGATTAATGGAGAGAGAGAGTTGAGACAGTCTTGTATATAGTCCAGGTTAGCTTTAATTTTCTATGTAGCCAAGGATGACCTTAACCTTCTGATTGTTCTGTCTCCACCTCCTCCATTGGAAGACAAGTCCCAGTGAAGGTGATGAGTAATGATGAGACCCAGGACTTGTCAGAGAATGGAGGATTCCAGCTGTATTTGCTAGTGGATTAAATGTGACATACAAGGAGAAAATGTTGGGGTTCCAAACCAGAGCAAATGGAAAGTTGGGGGCCAGCCATTATTCATACAGAGAAGATGGACAAATAGAGTCTAGCTTTGGACAGAATATATTTATCTTCTAACCTCAATAAAGACATTAAGTTTAATGCTAAGTCTTTTATACTTCTATGGACTGATATAATGTATACGGGAGTGTGTTGTGCATGAGGGTTTAAGTGGTAAATGCAATATAATACAAAGCAATCAGGAAGAAAAGATGTAGTTGTTTTTAAAAGTTAATTTCAAGAGTACCGCTGATGTTAATGAATTTCCTCTAACATTATTAATTGTGTTCTCTTTGCTTCAGCCAAGGTCTCAATTGAGTGAGTTTATTTATCT
Source organism: Peromyscus eremicus (assembly GCF_949786415.1). Lineage (NCBI taxonomy): Eukaryota > Metazoa > Chordata > Mammalia > Rodentia > Cricetidae > Peromyscus > Peromyscus eremicus. Next base: position 13,233,024 of record NC_081437.1, on the reverse strand, counting down.
AATAGAATAGTCTAAACTTCAATTCCAGAACTTTCTGTGCCCTTTGTAGAATTGCTTGTAGTACATTGTTAACATTTTTTCCTGGACATGGAAGATTAAGACGGTACCCAGAGGATCCTCCTGGATTGACAGGTTTTGGAAGTTCTCCAGTGGAGAAGTTGGCAAAGTGAGACTATAGGAAAGCTCTCGGAGGGAAGAGGTCCAGGTGTGGGGAAAGCAATGCCGACGAGAGAGGATGCTGAGAGATGTCGGGAGAGGTTCTATTTGCTCCATTGATGATTACTCAGTCTTTCTCTGGGGACCTGAAACCATCATAGACACACTGCGTCTCTTCTGTGTCCCACCTCCCACTCAGCGGGAGTCACAGCAGGGATACCTGTCTTCACCTTCCACTTCGGTACACGAGGTCAAGGCAGGCTGTGCTTGGACTACTGCTGTGTTATTCATTTTCATTATCCAAAGAGTCATTAGGTGGAGCTCAGCCCAGGTTCTCATTTCTCTGCCCGGTGTTTATTACCACCACCTGACTAATTATTAAAAAGCAAGCAAGCGTGAATTAGCTCCAGACACATGCATGACAATTACACTGGAGAGAAACCGGAGGTTTGAACAGCACATCCCCTCAGAGCACATACTAATCAGGCAGAGAGTAGACGGCTGTGTTTTAGCCGCACATGCATCTAATTGACTTCACGGGAAGTAAGGTCTTCATGTCAAAACATCTGGGTGTAATTTTCTGGATGTTTAAACAACCCTGGCTCTGAAGAGTTGGCCTGGGGTGGTATTCTGACCAGATGTAATCACCCCACCTCTTTCCCTTTGCTCTGAATTCTTATCCCGTTCTACTTCTTGCCAAATAAAGTTCTCACTTGATCTCCTGGTCAGTCCCACGGACTGGGGTTTGAAGTGATGGCCTCTTCTCCCAGCATCCCACTGCCTCCTCCTCTGCCATACTGAATTTCTGACCATTCTATCGGTAAGACAGAAGGCTGATTAGGTGCTCACTGAAGGACTACTCTTTGCTGCCTGATTTGATGAAACTTGTAAACTTAACAGCCGGCCTAAAGTCACTGACTTTTACTGAACTCCCCAAGCAATTAGTTACTCTGTGCTCTGTCTGTTTTCTGCACTCGACCTGGAACTGTACCTACCAAGCTTGTGCTTCAATTTCACTGCTCTCATATGTACCTCCTCATGTAGCACGTGACCCACAGGGGTTTAGGGAATGAACTAACTTAAAGGCACTTAACTTGACACCTAGACTCCCAGGATAGGAGCCATTCAGTGAATATTTGTAACACTGATGAACTGATTTTCTTGTGGATAGGGAAAAGAATTAGATCAGAAGATCCAGCTGAAATTCTTTTTTACCTGGGAGTTGGTACAGTTTTCCAACTCATAGGATGTTTGGGGAGGATGCATTTTTCTCCATAGGTTTGAAGAGTCATGGGAAATATGTATAATATGTAACCAAGTAGGGATTTTCTGTGTGGCCAGAGACGATCAGAATCACGCAGTGGCTACTGAATCAGAACCTTGGAAAGCAGAGATTAAGACAGTATCTAATCAGGTAAAACAGCGTTTGCAATTTCCTGTGGGTCCGTTCTCACTGTGTTTACCCTGGTTTGTTGGTGATGAATGAATGTGACTGATTTAAAGAGAAATGGGTGGAATGAAGGACAAAGCTTATGATCTTTGCTTTAAAATAAAAGAAAGCAGCGACAAAGAAGAAAGAAAGAATATTTAGGGTCAGTGCTGTTGCGCAGTAGTATTCCCTTAGCTTGCGTATGTTTTTCACAGTAAATGAGAGGCCGAAGAACTCAGTGGACAGCCCCAAGTTGCCACGTGGGTCCTGGGAATCGAACCTGGGTCATCAGGAAAAAAACAGCAAGTGCTTTTAACCACCGAGCCATCTCTACAGCCTCTTACGCCGTGGTTCTCAGCCTTTCTAACGCTTCAACCCTTTAATACAGTTCCTCATGTTGTGGTGACCCGTAACCATAAAATTATTTTCTACTTCATAGCTGTAATTTTGCTACTGTTATGAATTGTAATGTAAATATCTGTGTTTTCTGATGATCTTTTGCGACCACTGTGAAAGGGTCGTTGGACTCCCAAAAGGGTCGCAACCCACAGATTGAGAACCACTGCTTTAATGGGTTCTGTTGTACACTGTTAAATATTAATCTTTTTTTAAAAAAGCCAACTATTATCCTCTTGTATGTGTATGCCACATTAAAAAAGTCCACCAATTGGTTAGTGGACATTTAGGTTGTTTACATATCTCAACTATAGTTCTGCAAAAAACACCAGAGTACTAATAGCTCTTTGGGATCTTGATTTCAACTTCTTTGTATAAATACCCAGAAAGTATATTGTTATACCATCTGATAGTTATATTTTTAGTTTTTATGAATATCCATGTTGCTTCCAAAGTAGCTATGCCATTTTGTAATCTTAAGGATGGTCTGAAAGGTTCCAAATTCCCTACATTTATGCTGAGGCATGCATAAGTAAGGAATAGCTTAGCAACCTGGGGCTCCGTTTGGTTTGGGCCCCTCTCCTAACAATGCACCTAACAACTTGGGACCCCCATGGGCATCAAGGAACATATACATCATACTTCGAACAATGGAATCCAATTTTACTCCCCCAGCAACCATCATAACTTCCATATTTTGGGTAACATTCTATTCAAATATATCCCAGAAAATATCTAGGTAGGTATAATAGGTGGCCAATCCGGTCATGGCTGGTGTTTGGTACATCTGCAAAAAAGGTAAAATGTGTCCTTTGAGCTCAGTTTTATGGCAAAATCCCTATTACCATCTTACACCTATGCGTGATTGGGTGTATTTTTGATCAAATTTAGTTATATCTTAGGAAGGGACATGCACATTAGAGAAAAGGTTACATAAGTCGAATTGTCCATCAAAATAGAGGAGCAACTGGACGTGGTGGCTTATACCTTTAATCGGAGCCCTGGAGAGGCAGAGGCAGAGGCAGACAGATCTCCATAGTTCTAGCCAGCCTGGTCTGCATATCAAATTCCAAGGCAGTCAGGGCTGCACAGAAAGACCCTGACTCAAAACAACAAACCAAGCCAAAACAACACAAAAATCTAGAAGTGTGCAAATTATCCACTTTAATTGTCAGACCTTTCTTCTCCTAAACTCTCCAAAGGGAAGCCCTGAGAAATGTCTGAGCCCTTGAGTGTGTTCTCACTCAGGAGACCACTGAATATCTTGGCAACATGTTCAGAAGGTGTGCTTTGGCTTTGCTCTTGGGCTGGTTTCTTGCTGCTTTGTTTCTTGGGCGTCATTTCCGGTTCCTTGAGTAAGACCCCAAGAACCTGGAGTCAACTAGCCTAGATACCAACACTGTTGACATTCATGTCTTCTTTTTATATCAGACATCCTGACAAATTGGAGATTAGATATCATGCAGATTTGATTTGTATTTTTCATGATTAGTTGCACTGAATATTTTTTTTTTCATACATCTCTCCACGTGCCTTCTTTCTGGAAATGTTTGTTCAAAGTTTAAGATTTCTTTCTCTCTCTCTCTCTCTCCCTCTCTCTCTCTGAGACAGTGACACTTGTAGCCAAGACTGGCCTACACTTGCTACATAGCCAAAGATGACAATGACCTTCTGATCCTCATATTTCTACTTCCTGCATGCTGGGATCACAGGCATATGCCCCCACTCTTGGGTTATGTGGTATTGAGGACTGATCCAGGGACATTCCCCTGCTACACAAATGATCTATCAACTGACCTATGCATTGAGTCTTTCAATGTTAACATTTTATTAACAAAGTACAAAAGGCACAGTTATTAGGAGACTCAGCTCTGTAGCTATAGGTAGCTTGACCCAGGTACAAAAGAGTTGCCAGAGGAAGAAAATCAGTGAGTGGTTGGATAAGATCAGGCAACCGGGTGTTAACATTTCACCTTCCCTGATCTTTGCAACTGTTTGTTAAACTCCTGTGACCCTTTATGTAACCACAAACGGGGAGCCGTCATCGTGTTTTTATTCATCTGTTTGTTTCCCTTGCCTTTGAAGTCATGCCTCTCATTTCGGTGTCTGCGACTGTTTGCATTTCCATTTGTTGCCCCAGCACTTACTGTGATGGCTCTGTGTGTATCTGCCAATTACAGCATGAATACAGCAATTATGAATCTCAAAGCCAGATACTCATTAATCTTGACCTGTTGTCATTGTGCTGTTCAGTGGAAGGAAATATAACTGGGCCTGAAGAACAGTGTCAAAAGGAGAGAAGTTGTAGAGCAGCTTTACCATAGAATGTGTCGTATGGGATGAGTGAAGTACGTGCCCATAATAAAACCAAGTCTTTCGTGCTTGTCACCACCATCCCTTAGTTACTTTTCTATTGCCATGACAAAAACACCATGGCCAATGAAAATTACAGAAGAAAGTGTTTAATGAGGGTTGCAGTTTCAGAGAATGAGTCCATGACCATCATGGTGAGAAGCGTGGGAGCAGGCAGGCAGGCAGGCATGGCGCTAGAGCAATATCTGATCCCTCACATCTTATCCACAAGCATGAGGCAGAGAGAGAGAGAGGGAGGGAGCTAACTGGAAATGGAGTGGGCTTGTAAAACCCCAAAGCCCACCCTAGTGGCACACCTCCTTCAATAAGGCCACACCTTTAAGCCTTCCCAAACAGTTCCAACAGATAGGGATCAAGAATTCAAATATATGAGCTTAAGGAGGCCATGCTCATTCAAGCCACCACAGCTCTTGAGAAAGTAGAAGGAGGTGACTCAGAGAGATAATCAAGCAGAAGAGGAAGAGGCCTTGGGGTCTGGAGTACCAACATTTTGCCTTTCAAACACCATTTGAAGTGCTCGAAGTCCAGCTCACTCCGAAAATACTTGTGCTAATTGCCTTTTCCGTTTGCTTCTTGGCTCCTTTGTGTTTGAACGGCAATATCAGCCATCTGTTCCATATTCCTTTACACTTAACTCTACCAAATGTTATTTAGAGGGGACAGTTTTGCAAGAACACTTTCTGTTAGATTCAGTTGACAATGATGAATCTTCATTTCCAGAGTAAAAGCATAAACACATAAGCAACAAAACCATTTGACCTAATCCCTTCACAGGAGTGCTCTCCACACAAGTGGCTCACATCCAGTAGCCCCTTATTTTCTGCTCTCTCATCATTTGCCTTCTTTGGGTATCCTCTTTCTCTAAGCTCCTCATATACCATGCCACCTTGAGGCAGTGCTCCAAGTCATGGTTCTCCAGATTCCAGTGGCCTTTTCTGTACTTCCTAACTGAAGACTCCACTGAATTCTTGCTGAGAAGTTTATACAGGGAAGAACCCACAACACTTCAGTGCAATTAGATGCCAATAACTAGATTAGTTTGCAATGTTCTTATAACCACTTCAGAAAGCTAGAACCCTGACCCAAATAGGAGGACTGACTAGGCTGCTCTGTTTGTAGACATACAGCAGAATAGGACTTGAAACTAAGTTTGTTGACGTCCAAGGCCAAATTTGTGGTCATTGTGCTTCCTGCTTTTAGTTGATGGAACACCTTCTTAGGGTGTTCACACTGAAGTAGCACTTCCTAGGATAACTTCATGATGCTCTTGGGAAGCGGGCTTTACAGATGAATCATTAAACCTGTGTGGAAGGCTAGAGCAACAAAATGTTGGACTGCAGGACTTGGGAGCCATAAAGTTTGGTGGGAGGGTGGCTGAATGACTCTCCATTTATCCAGAGGTTGGCTTACATGATGCAAAGATAAAGAAATGTTTCCCTTTGTAGTTTAAATGTCCAGATAATATCTTCTTGCTTTCATAATCTGTCTTCATGCCTTTGATATGGGTAGTGACTATTTAAACATTCATAGTAGAGTCCCTGTAATAGGTAGCTTTGAAGTCTGAATTTTCTTTCCTTTTAACATGATAGTGTCCAAATGACTGCCTTCCATATCACCAAGCATAGTTCTTGGAGTGTGGTTCCCACATCTGGAGATTTGTGGGCTGTTGCCCAGATCTACTGAATCAGAAAGTCCAGGGTTGGAGCATAACAGTCTAAATGACTTTGATGTCCACATGAGTTTCTGCACCACAAGGTCAATATGGTGGAATATGTTCCCCTATTCACTGTATACTGTGCTAAGAACAATGTATCCAATTGAACAGTGTCAGGTCTGGCTATATCAGGAGCAACTGTGCTTTGTTAGAAACAGCGTGGTGGCAGGGTGGGGTGGGGGTGGGGGTGGGGGGGTAGGGCATCAGGAATCTAAGCCAGGAGGCCAAACAAGCTTGACAGAAGTAAGATGTAAATGCAAAGATGGAGCTCTCCATGGAGTCCTCACAGCTGGAATAAACTTTGCAATCGACTCCAGGTACCCAGGGTGAGGACAGGAAGTGCATGGCATGAAATCAACAATGTCAATGACCTTCCATAACACAGCTCTGCAGACTGAGTGTCTTAGGCAACAGGGCTTGATTGTTACACTGGTCCGGAAGCCAGAAGTCGGGAACCAATGTGCCAGCATGCTCATGCCCCCAAAAAATGCCTCCGGGGGAAAGTCTGATGCTTCTGTCTGCTTTCTGGAACCTTAGGCAGCCCTTGGTTTCTAGACACATCACCCCATCTTTCATTTCCACACGGCATTGTTTGCTTTTAGATTTATTCATTTATTTTCTGTTAGTGTTTTGCCTGCATGTTGTCATAACAGGGCACAGGGTTGCTGTGGGATGGTCTGTATGTCAAATGTGTTGCTGATTGGTCAATAAATAAATCACTGATTGGCCAGTGGCCAAGCAGGAAGTATAGGCGGGACTAACAGAGAGGAGAATTGAGAGAACAGGAAGCTGAGTGAGAGAGACACTGCCAGCCGCCACCATGATGACAAACAGCATGTGAAGATACCGGTAAGCCACGAGCCATGTGGCAAGGTATAGATTAATGGAAATGGATTAATTTAAGCTGTAAGAACAGTTAGCAAGAAGCCTGCCACGGCCATACAGTTTGTAAGCAATATAAGTCTTTGTGTTTACTTGGTCGGGTCTGAGAGGCTGTGGGACTGGTGGGTGACAGATTTGTCCTGACTGTGGGTCAGGCAGGAAAACTCTAGCTACACAGGGTCCTCTGAAAGTGGAGTTGCAGATGTTGTGAACCACTACGTGGATACTGGGAATCGAACCCGGGTCCTCTGAAAGAGCACCAAGTGCTCTCAACCACTGAGTCATCTCTCCAGACCTGTTTGCTTCATGTGGGGTCTCAATATGCATCTCTGGTTGGGCTTGAAATGCTAGACCAAGTTAGCCTCATACTTATTGACATCTGCCTACCTTTCAGAGTGCTGGGAGTAAAGGCTTTCCTACCATGCCTGGCTCTCTCCAAATGTCTTCACATCACCTCCTTGTATATATGCATTTATCTTTGTGTGCAAATCTCCCAATTTCTATAGGGCTATTGATCATTATGGATTAAGGTTCATTCTAATGATATATTTAAACTTGAGTACTTCCTTAATTATTATCTTTTCATAATCTAAGATTCTGAGATTGAAAACTTACTCTTATTCTTTTGAGATACTTTAACTCATAATCTTGTCTATATGATCAGAGCAGGGAATAAAGACGGAAGTCTAGGGTAGAGCATTGTCCCCTTTGTGAAAACACCTCAGAGAACAGAGGTGAAATGATGATAATCTTGAGTTTCTCAATATGAGGCAGCACCTCTCTGGTGGTATTTGATACCACCTAAGTGGCCTTTGGAATTTTGGTGGTCCTTTGTGAAGTTCTTTGGTTACATATAGATGCTACACTTTCAGAGTCATCCCACAAGTCCCGCTTCTTACAACTTGCAGTTCATAGAATAGAGACCACTGCATCCCAGACAAAGAATATGAAGTGGGTATGTAACTCCATGAGTCTGTTGTCTTATAAGTATGTCTTACAATATAACTATAATAAGAATATCTATCTTCCCCCTGAGATATGGCCTGCTGTGACGTCTGTAAGAAAAGAAACCATATAAAGAGGTCAAAATGGATGACAGCTTAAATGAGTCCTTTGTCCACTTTGGTCTCTTCCTAACTCCTTCTGGGGTTTTTAATGGATGCTGATGTCATATACTAAAGCACACCATCCGGAGCAGGCGAGGGTTCACTGAACTCGGCTGCTCCCTCCAGTTCTTTCTAGATGCTGGAGAAGTCGGAGAGTTAACCTAGTTGTATAGTAGGTTGCTAGAAGAAGTTGGCAGCATCAAACAGTGTTCCTTTCCCCCTGGAGGCTTGTATCTTCCTATCATCTTAGGATAGAGACTGCATTCTGGACCCTTGCTGCTCTTTGTCTTGTGTGTGTAGTGGATCAGCTTTTGAGAAGAGCTGTCCCTTGTTTTCCTGGCCTGACCTTCTCAATGCCTGTCATCTTACAGACTTAAGACTCTCCAGAGTCTTAGGCATATTCTGATAACCTTTGGGTACTTGCACCGTCTTATCATTTGAGTGCAGCATGATTTTTTTTGTTGTTGTGGTTGTTCTGTAAAATCCCAGGCCTAGTTTATTAATACTACAATTTCTTTGTGCTAGCCAATGAGGCTCAGTCCATACCCAAAGTTCAAAGAGGACTGTCATGCTGATGTTTGTCCCCTCTCCTTCTACCATCCATTTCTTCCTACTGTCCCTATGAGCCCCCCTCCCGCCCCCATTTCACTTTCAGTTAGCCTATAATGTTGAACTATTAACTCCTGAACTCTGGTGTTAGGGCATGTAAGGGTGAGGGTGTAATTGTAATAGGAGGCACAGTAGAAGAACAGCATCTGACTCTGGAACCCCGAGTTTGAGTCCTGACGGTTACTTAGTGACTTTGAGCAAGTTACTCAACCTTTCCCAGAAGCTAAATCTGAAGTTCCCAATCTTTCAGATGGTAACATCAACTTCATGAAAGTATTATGACCATCAAGAGGGATAATATAAAATAAAAAAAATATGGATACATGAAAAGACTCATGTAGTATTTTATACTACTTGGATGATTCCTACTAAGCCAGCCTGGTCTAGAACTGGTACATTTATGCCGTTTGTTGAGATCTGGCTCATAGCTTGTTGCAATAAGATTATCATGAGCCCAAGGTCTCAAGCATAGCTGCTAAAAAAAAAAAAAAGTTCACAGCCCCACTCTAACTAGAACAAAGACTCAGACTGCTTTTTTTATTTGTCATATGTCACCAAATGCTGTGAGCCTAACAAGTCTTCTTGGGGAGACCGTCTTCACTGAGCTGGCTGCTAACCATGAGGGTGCCTCTGGCCATGTAATAATCATTGGACATTTTGCCTGCAGTCCCACTCTGCAAAGGCTCAGATCTCTCTCCAAGGGTAAAGACGAGGGCAAGGGATGAAATTAGAGTGACAGGATACCATCATTGGGCATCAGTATTTCCTCAGTGCTGATCTCTGGAGACGAGCAGCAAGAGGCTGCTTTAGGTTAAGAAAGGTGTAGAAACGTTACTTCTCATTGTGGCTTGCTGGGGAGGGTTACGACTAGATGCTCCATGACACAAAGAGTTTTCATCTTCTTCATGTGTTCCCACTGTCTCCTACTCCCACAGACAGACCGCATGTGTCAACAGGCTTCCTGGGTCAGAAGCCATGTTGACAAGACACCGATCTGGGAGAAACTGTAAATATTATTGAAGGGGTGGAACATTAATGAAACCCCTTGTGTGATAAATAAACCCCTGTCATAGGGGCACAGGGAGGAAGCCTTGTCTGTCTGTGTTAGAAGCCACTCTTCTTGGGTCCTACAGGGAACATCACAGCATCTATTAATTCCAGATTGAAATCATTTTCCTCAAGGAATTTATTGTAAAGAAGAGCAAGAGCCACAGACCCCATAAATGGCTTTACTTATCTCTCCACAGGGAGGTCTTTTATTCTGAAGAGTCCCTTATTGAGATAATCCTTCTCAGGTTTCTAGAATTCCCAGAAGGGAAGCAAGTCCATACATTCTGCCATTCCTCCACTCCTTGGCTAAAAGGAAATAGAATCAAAGTTAGAATGCATCAAAAGGAAATCCACAGACAGGCAATTACGTGACGAGGAGTGAGTGGAGGTCGTGTGGGCTGGTGGGAGGCCCAGCTATCAATAGCACTTAGATTAGCAGAGGGTCTTAGAGTGGGGACCCTCGTCCACCAAACGGGAAGAATAATGAGCTCAAGACCAACTGAGATATCCAGCCTCACAGACTGAGCAACTACTGGATTCTTGGACTTCTCATTCATAGCCAGCCACTGTTGGATTAGCTGGAGCACAGCCCTAAGTCATTCTAATAAATCCCTTTTCTGTACACACAGAGAGTTTCATTTTAAAAGTTCTGTTACTCTAGAGAACTCTGACTATCTTAAAATTTCAAATGGTGCTGTATAAGAAGAAAAATCAAATAAAAGAACATTATAGAATTATGGAGTTCTGAGGCCCATGTTACTGCTGTTCAAACTTTGTACCAGGCATTTACAATCTTTCGCCTGCTGGACCAAGTTGCCTGAATCTTGATGCTCCATCTGTTTCTCAAGTCCTTATTTGGGAGGTTGTAAACACTGATAACCAGAGATAGTTGAAAGATGGTTCAGGCTCACACAACTGGGTAGAGTAAGTTTGGCATCAGCGGTAAATCTCCTGTGAAAATGTATTTGCAATGGATGGTTGGTTAAGTGTATCATTGTTTTCTTAGCATTAAAACAGAATACCCTACAGAAGCAACTGAAGGAAAGGAAGGTTTGTTTGATGCTTGGCTTACAGGTGGGTGGATCTGCATCTGGGTGGTGGAAACTCATGGTGGGTGGTCACACTGCTGTAGCTGACAGAAAACAGAGAACTCAAGTCTACTATAGCAGCCACACCTCCCCAAATAACATCAGCAGCTGGGGACCAAGTATTCAGATTCATGAGCCTGTTGGGGGCAGACATTACACATTCAAACCAGAATGATGAAAAACAGCCGCAAGAATAACAACAAAATCCTTTAGTTAAATAATGTATTCTCTTTCCTCTCTCCTCTCTCTCTCTCTCTCTCTCTCTCTCTCTCTCTCTCTCTCTCTCTCTCTCTCTCTTTCTCTCTTTCTCTCTCTCTCTCTCTCCCCCCCTCATTTTCTGTCTGTCTCTGTCTTTCTGTCTCTGTATGTCTCTCTTTCTCTGGTGTGTGTGTGTGTGTGTGTGTGTTTGTGTTTTCTTTAAGGGTTAAAGTTAACCTGTAAGCCCCACTTGCCCAAGGACAAATAACTTTCTGGAGTGTTGGAGGCTGTTGCTCTCATAAAATAACAAGTCACTTGTTTTCAGTTCAATTAACAAGGTTGGTTGCCCCCAACTACACAGGATGTACTTGATCACATGTAGGCAGGAAGTGCATCAGGATGTATACTTTGTCCCCATTAGATGAAAGCATAAAGTATGTAGCCTTGTGGGTTTGGCCTTTGTAGACTCACCTAATTCAGCACCATTTCTCTGGGAATCCAGGATATAAATCTGGCCAGGGTTCATCTTCCTGGCCAGGATTTAATAAAGTTTGCTTCAATTGGACAATCACGATTCAGTCTTTCTCCTTACAATTTTTCAGGTTTAACATTTTCATTCTTGAATGGTAACTAGGATCATTTCTATTGTTTTCCTTTGGATTGGGAAACCCCAATATAATCACAAGACTATTGTTTTGCAGTTAAATAGGGAAATTAGAGAGTTTAGCGTATGAATAGAAGCAGCAGGAAGGCCTGTTTCAGGAAGAGCCGGAACAAAGGACTCAAAGCAGAATAGTCTGGTTACATTTCTTGACTTTGTCTCTCTGAGAGTTAGCCTTATTGTCTTCCAGTGCAGATGAGCTGCCTCCCTGTGACCAGAACTCCTGGCTGTTCCAGCACTGGCCTTTGTTATTCCTACTCTGCAGCCCCAGGAGAAATATTTTTCTACACTCTTTCTGATTGGTTTTGCTGGGTCACATGATTTGGTGGCATCATAGCTGTGTTCAGGAGAGTGAAGTGTGTGTGTGTGTGTGTGTGTGTGTGTGTGTGTGTGTTGTGTGTGTGTGCACACGTGCAAGTGCGTGTGCGCATCTATCCTACTCCTAAATGTGAAACTGTATGGTAGGTATCCCTGATGATACTTTATGGAGTCAACAATGAATTAGTTCACATAAGAGTTGTCCCCAAACCACATTTCTCCACATCATCTTACTTTTAAATATTTTGCTAACTTTTTTTCAGGTTAGCGTAAAGGAATAGGTCTCATGTGAACACTCTCATCCCTTAGAGTCATTCTGTTCTGTTCACAGCCATTCTCCTCCCCCACTGCCCTGTCCTTGACTCCATGCCCCTCTTAATTTGAGCAGTAGAAAAATAGAATGGAGACATTTTAGGAAAACTAATCTGACTTTCCTGGTGTCTTCCACCATCCCACGGAGTTTGATAATTCACTGACTTCATGTCTTCTTCCTCCTCCCACAGCACTTCCTCCTTTTTCCGGCGTCAGCCTCTCTGAGTGGAATGGCTTCCTCTTTTCTGAACGTGGCTCTAAGCAGCAATCTGCTTCCGGTCTGATGGCTGCCACCGCCATTTCCAGTGCTCACGCTGTAATACCATGTTTAGGGCTTCCGCTTTCCCAGTGGTATGAACACATGGGGTGCTTGGCTAGCCCACATGCCCATGGAGGAGGGGACTCCAAACAAGGCCTCTGGTTTTCCCATTGGGAAGTATCACAGACACACAGGGATTTGTTCAATTATACTATGTAAACTTTCGCGTATGCAGTGAGTGTCCGAAATACATTCTATAGTTTATTTATTCACACAGACATTAAAATAGTATAATTCAGAAACAGTGATACAGTTTTTTTCCTACCCTCATGCTTCATAAATAATTCTGTTAAAACTCTCAAAGCATCCCTCTTCAGTATCTTTTCAATATGGCTGCCACGGAGTCATCTAGCAAACACCCCCCCCACCTCCCTACAGCACATCATTTTCATTTCCATCAAATTTTTTTGAGACATGGTCCCTTTTGTATCTGTGTATAAAGCTGAGTTGAGTGGCACCTGTTATCTTGAGTAACAATCACAAATGAAAAAAACATGAATATATTTGATTTTCGTTTCTTTTGTGAATGCACATGTATGGGAGCCACAGGTCACCGAGGTTTGCTGGCCAGCTCTAGTAAGGGCAATGAGAGACCCAGAATACAAAATATAGGTGAATTTCACTTGAGAAATGACACTTGAGGGTGTCCTCTTGCCCCCCCATACACACATGCACACACATCCACATGTATGTGTACCAGTACATAGATGCACACACATAGAAGGGCTTGTTCATAGTGACATTTTGCTTCATAATGATAAATTCATAGCCCAGGTATAATCACATAGTCTGTATGGTACACCCATTTCTGTTTTTTTACTTGTGTATGTTTGTGTGTACATGTGGTATATGCATGAATACGCACATATATGTCGTTTAGACACAAAAACGTGTGTGTTGTGTGCATTTCTTGTGAAGGTAGACATTGGTGTTCTCTTCTGTCTCGCTCCTCGTTTTTTTGAGACAGAGTGCCTTATGTGGAACTCTGCATTTCAGTTAGACTGTCTGGCCAATGAGCTCCTGGGATCTGCCTATCTCTGCCTCCTACTGCTGGGGCTGCAGATGCATGCAGCATTTAAATGGGTGCTGAGGATCTTAATTCTTATTTCCTTTATCCACCTCCCAAACTCCATCTCTGCTTCAGGCTGTCTCATCCTGATAGGTTTTCTACAGTATAGCCAAGGCTACAGTTTGGACCAAGCTGAGGTTCCTGAAGAAAATGAAGGGACCTTCTCAATCTGCCAGCAACATCATGGAGCTGTGCCTCTGCCTCCATCACCCCTGATATCTCCTGAGGGAAGAACTGGGGAAAAGCTTTCATTTTAATATGTGTAATGGCAAAGGAGGCAAGAAGACGAGCAGAGGGGAGCCAGCATTTCAGACTGTGCACAGGGCGAGGGGAAGCAGGAATATATCTGGGGGAGGAAAGTTTAGCCATAAAGAATGACCTGTAGAGTGACCTGCCCAAAGCCCTGGCACAAAGACTGGACAGGCAGTGCTGAGTCAGCAGAATCCTGGGAGGACCTCTGGCCTCTGGAAGGATGTTTTTTTGGCAGGAGTTAAAAGCTGTATAATTCAGAAAGGTGCATCTGCACTAAATGAGAGCAGCAGGAGAAGGAGGAGGAGGCTGCCCACTGCACCTCAATTTGCTTCAGTATTAACGTGTCACGGGGCTTTTCTCCAGGGCGTTCTGTTAGGCATGAATCACTACATTTCTTTTTTTTTTTTCTTTTTTTCTTTTGGTTTTTCGAGACAGGGTTTCTCTGTGTAGCTTTACGCCTTTCCTGGAACTCACTTGGTAGCCCAGGCTGGCCTCAAACTCACAGAGATCCGCCTGGCTCTGCCTCCCGAGTGCTGGGATTAAAGGCGTGCACCACCACCACCCGGCCGAATCACTACATTTCTAATCTGAAGATTTTTTGTACCTGTTGCTTGGAAGCTGAGAGGTAGATGAGTAGTGACTACACAGAGTCTGACAAATTATCGACTTCATTTTCTGAAAGCCTAGGACAAGCGTTCCCTGGGTGCGGGGTAAACGAGGACCACTTCCACGTCGGCTATGTCTGAGGTTTAAAACGGCCAAATGGTGCATCATCTTTGTCACAGGACAAGAGAGCAGTGGGCTGTACTTGTCTAAGTGTTATTTGCACAGGGAGGCAAAATACTGTTGCAAGACCTTCTTCAGAGGCATTACTAATGTAACACTAAGCTAATGACTTTGGAAATTGGGTGTCAGGGACCCACATGGATCATATAAATGATAATAACATCTGTCAATGACACATTTTCATGAACATGGTTTTATTTTAACACATAAACCCGTGATCAAGGCAGGCATAGATAATGCCTAGTTCACAGATGAACCCAAAACAGAGCTGTGGAGTGGCTCAGTGCTCAGCCAACCTCAGTGAGGAGAACCCTAAGAAGACCTGACTACCTTAGGGATGTTCCCCCTCAGGCTGAGAACTAGCCTTTCCAGAGCATCAAAATCTAAAGAAGGCGCAGCAACATCATGTTCACCTCTGACGCAACAAGGTGATACCATAAATCACTGCTCTGCTTTCCAGAAAAGTGTCCACAAGTTAAGGCTCATCTAGATTCACTGGAAAAAGGATTTTGATTCAGGCTTCTTTGTTGTTGCTGCTATTGGTTTAATTAGAAATAGATGCGGCGAGTATCAATTTTTTAAAAAAAGGGAGCAGTGGGAAAATGCCTGGACTTATGTTCCCCAGACCTTTCAGTTCTAGCCCCTCACATAGTGGTATACACAACTCTGAATCTTTTAACGTATCTTGGAAGTTATTGCATGTGTCTGTAACAGATTCCAATCTTTATTAATATTGACTTTATTACTTTTTGGAGTGGGTGGGGGGCTTAGTCTTGTTGAAGAAACATGGTATGATCTATTTATGACAGTAGGTTCCACAACCAGGCAAAAACCAGGATGATTTATAAGCTATTAAAAAAACACAAACTTACTCTGGAGAAAAAAAAAAAAATCAAGCACCAAGCAGTGTAAATATTATCAAGAGCCTAAGTATTTAAAATTTGGAAGGCATTGCCAAAGTGCCATGCACTCAAAGTTAGTGCTTTAAGCCGAACTCCTATGAACTCCTATCAGTTTGCATGGGAGTCCTTTTTGTGAATTTTGTGAGTATGGCCAGTTCTCTGTGTGGGGATTTAAAGTTTGAATTTGTGTTTTCTGCAGTAAAGTGTGAACCTACTTCTGATTACTAAACTGCATAGCTTAAGAAGGTGAAGATTCTTCTTCCAAACATGGATACAGGGTAACATATTTGTCTGCATCTAAGCTCTGTTTGTATCGTGGATACAGGGTAACATATTTGTCTGCATCTAAGCTCTATTTGTATAACTTGACCAATCCTCTGTCTGTGATTCTTCCCACTGACGCTCCTTTCCTTATTGGTTTGTAGGAGACATTTTATAGTCAGGAAAATGTCTCAAATATTCTCTCGGTTTTTAAATTCAATATGGTTGATATTATTTTCCACATGAATTTAAAATTGTATGCATGTGTAATCTAACCCCTTACTGCATCTTAGAAAATAGTTTTTTGTGATTATCATTTCTTTCTAATGCTCTAAATTATTTTCATTTAAATCTTTAATTTACAGGAAATAGTTTGTTGTATGGAGTGAGATGAAAATTTGGTAGCTTTCCCAGACACATACATCATTTTTCAAATGCATGCCATGAAATGATCATTTATCTTTATCCTATTCTATAAATATACCATAATTACTGAACTAGAAATGCTACCACATTTCCATATACATCTGAGTCTATTTCTAGATTCCATTCAATTTATCCTATCAATTTTTTTTTATTACCATACCAACCCTAAACCAGCTCTCTTACTGTAGTTTTACAATACATCTTACGTATTTAGGATTTTGATTAGTAAAGCATTTACCTTCAATTTTTATTATGGAATTGCTAAATGTCTCATGTCTACCCGGGGAGAGTTGGTATATTACTTATCATTATTCGTAACTTTTTACATCCCTTGAACCAAGGGGGTAACCTCCTCACCCTAAACAACTGTTGGTATCTTGATTGGGCTTATATGGGGATTGTGATTATGGATCAGTTAATAATGTGCTCTGAATGTTAGTGCCACACCAAGTTCATATGTTGGAACTTAATCTTTGTTCTAGTTACTTTGACCTAGCAAACTTTGCTGAAATACCTGACAGAAACACCTTAAGGAAAGGATTTAGATAGACTTACAGTTTTAGAGGGCTTAGTCCATGGTTTAGCTCCAGGTGCTTGGGTAGAGCATCACACCGGCAGTACTATGTGACAGGGACACATAGTACCTGGTGGGTGGTAAGCAGAATGAATGCAGAAAGGGGCAGAGCGAGATGTGTTCTTCAAAAATGCTCCTCTGGTGACCTACTTTTTCTCTCTAGGCTCCATCAGGTTTTCAGAATCTCCTAAAATAACATCACCAGCAGGAGACCAAAGCCCCCACAAATCATCTCTTCTGGAGGACACTTCATATCTACAACTTAACAGGGTTCAAGGTGATGTTAAGAGAGAGATGGCTGCTTAGGCCAGGAGGCCTCCACTCTCATGAAATTGACCCTTTAATAAAAGAACTTGAAGGAGTATTGGAGAATGTCTTTCCTGTCTCTTCATGTAAAAACAGAACAAAAGTGCTATCTTGGAGCAAAGAGTAAATTCTTAATCCTCGCTAGACACGAAATCTGGATCTCGGAGAGCTTAGATTTTCCAGCTTCCAAGTTGTGTAATAATTTTTTTATAGTTTATAAATTATTCAGTTTCAGATATTTTGTTATGACAGGGATGGACAAAAGCAGTTAAGCTTTGACATCCTTAGTGAATTTTCCTATTCAAGAATAAAGGCTTTAAATTTAGGCAAATCTTCTATCAGGTGCTCATCTCTTTAATTTTTAAAACTTATTACTCATGGATAGCATATATAGAAGATAGCACAATGATAAAAAAATAACCAACATGCACAACCAAGTGAACATTTTCATATATCTTCTACCAGGAAAACAAACAGAACATTATCAGTATTCCTCGTGGTAGGCTATTTCTGGGGTATTTTCCTCCAACTCTTGCTCCTCACCTTCTTGTTAGTGAGATTCATCAAACAATTGTGAATAGTTATAGTTTGTCAATTTTCATTTCTACATCAGATCTCCATGCTGTGCATGCAACACGATAATTAAGCAATGTTATTAAACAAAATCTGAGGTTTTGTTTTCAAGTGTGGCTTGGTACGCATGCATCTGAGGCCGTATTGTGTATCTGAGCACATGTTGTGTATTTGGGGGTAAAGTTGCTGGGGAGGAGGAGGTGCATAAATTTGGTAGATGACAGAGAATGATTGAACTACTTTATACTCACCAACAAAGAATGGGTTCCCATTATTCATGGTCTCCACAACACCTGACGTTGTTTGACTTCCAGCCTGAGTCATTTCTCTAGGCATGTGGGCTTCACTGTGGATTTGGGATGCATTCTCCTGCATCTTAAAGCAGTTCAGTTCCTCTTCATATTTCTTGTAACTCCTTTGTGTGCAACTTCTTGCCTGCTTTTCTTACTTATTCATAAAATTTATATAAGGCTATTAAATATATTTTACATATTTCTGTCAAGATTATTTTTACAGTTTTTTTTTTATTGCTATTACAAATGGGATACATTCTACTATTGAGTTTTCTAATGTTCCCCTACCTGGGATATAGTCAGATTTCTACAGAAGGCACATCTCCTTAAATCACCTTTTCTTTGATTGTCCATTGATGTCAAGCTCTTTCACTTTGCTGTTTCCATTTTGCAAAAAATCTATCTAGCAAGGAACGACTGACATTTGTCTTGCTCAAGGCTTAATCTCTGTGAATATTTTTCTCAAATAGTGTGTTGTAAATACTGGTCAACAGAGCTGCTCTGAAGAGTTATCAGTATCAGAGCCATTTTGCTAGTGGAAAAAGACACAATGAAGGTCTGACCCTGTACCCAAAGACTCTTCATCACACTAAGGTCACTTCCAAACTCTCTTGAAATTGCATGCTCCAGGCTCTGGGATAAATGTTATTTCTTAGTAGAGGAGACATCTCCCCCCACTCCCCACCCCGCACCACCCAGCTTTGTTCTGCGGTACAGAACAAAGTACGATTGCTTACTTGAAAATTCCCTTTCCACCTTTGCCCTCATTTCAACAATGGTTTTCTGACCATCAAAAACCAGAGTATGTCATAAAACAGTCTCTGCTAATTTGTTTCTGCCTAGGCTTCTTGTTTGATTGCGCAATTTCTCTGTAATTGGGTCCTACGAATTGAGTCAGAAATGTCACCCACAGATTTGTGTTTTGAACACTTATTCCCATGCTTGTAGAACTACTTTGGAGGCAGTGGAACCTTTTAGGAGTGATGCCTGGCTGAAGGTGGTAACCCATGGGGGTGGGCCTTTGAAGGGTAAACTTGGTCTTGGTTCTGGCCTGTGTCTTCCTGCTTCCTTCCTGCCTGAGATGAATGAGCTTCTACCTCATGCTCTAGATGCTGTGGACAGAGTCATTATCACCATCATGCCATCCCTACCACAATGTACAAAAATTTCTTGTATTAGTTGCTTTCACAATGCTGTGACCAAAATGACCCACATAAGTGAGGGAGGTCTATTTTGGCTCATGGTTTTAGAGGATTAGAGTCTATCAATTTGAGGAAGCCTGCTATGGCAGTGGGAGTTGTGGTAGAGGATTGTTCACATGGAGGTAGACCAGGAAGAAAAAAAAAAGGAACTAGGACATAGGAGATGGTAACTTTCAAGGCCTCTGTCTAGGAATCTACTTCTGCCTCCCCAACCCATTTGTGAAAACCTCTACAACCTTCCAAATAGGAAACAAACCAGGAAAGCACAAAGCAGGAAACAGTACTTAGAACATGAGTCTATGTAGGGCTATTTCAGATTCAAACCCAAACACTGGGAATTTACTTTAATTCTATCCATCAGTCTCTCTAGGATCCAGTGTTGGTGACCAAACATTTGCTGGCTTGGATGTATTCTTTTCAACTCTCATTTTCACTTTGGGTATGTTTCTTAGTGTGTGTGTGTCTTTTTCTCTCTCCCTCTCTCCCTCCCTCCCTCCCTCCTCCCCCCACTACAACTACATACAAATATACCTGCATGCCAGAAGAGGGCATCAGATCCCATTATAGATGGTTGTGAGCTACCGTGTGGTTGCTGGAAATTGAATTCAGGACTTCTGGAAGAACAGCCAGTACTCTTAACCTCTGAGCCATGCAGCACCCCCTCTCCCCTCCCCCAGCTTTTACATGGGTGCTGTGAATCCAAACTCAGGTCCTCACAGTGGTACAATAAGCACTTTACTGTCTGAATCATCTCCCCAGCCCTTGCATTTTCATAATCGATCTTGCCCATTTCTTTCAGGTTTTGAAATGGATATGAAATAATTTTGTTGGTGTAAATATGTCCTTTGTAATATTTGAGACATACTGAATATGATTTATTTATCTGAAACTCAAATTTAGCTGGACACCCTGGGTTTTGCTTTTCATAATGTGGTGATTCTATTTGGGAAAAACACCCATCCTTAAATTCCATTATCTATCTTCAGGTGCAAACATTCTCACCGAGTAGATCTATCTGTGGTGGGTCTTCAGGCAAATGTTTACATTACACATCTACAGGTACCATCAATGTATGGCCAGAGTTTAAAACTACTTGGTTAACCGGGTAGAACTTAAATCTTCCATTCATCCATCTATCCGAAACCTGAGAGCCAACCTCAAGTCAAACATATGACTGCTGAAGCTTTTGTTTTATTTTCTGAACATAGTCTGTATAAACAGGGAGAGCCATTTGGTCAAACTAATGACCTCTACCCAAAGTCAAGAAAGAACTCCATATTGTGGCAGATGAGGAAAAGATGCAAATAATGTCTTCCGTGGCTTCTAAAAATCTCCTACTAATATTTAATTCTATTTGATTGATTATGCAAAGATAATAGTCCATTAACTGTTTCTACATATTACTGGAACAAAAGATCATCGAGCGTTCCACACCCTGTTCCTCGTCTGCTCTGAGTAGATTCAGTCCTGAATTCTCATGTACAGTGACTAATGCAAAGCAATTATGCTTAAAACACTTTGTCAATTAAACATGCTCTTTCTAAGATATTGTCTGATACGGTGTGTAAGTCATCATCTGTCACCTTGCCAGCCCGGGTGAATAAATACCAACTTTGTGCAACAACCTGCTTGCTGTAGATAGAGGGCCACAATGCCATTACGGTAAAAATGAGGAAGAGAGCACACACACATTTCCTTCAATGACTAAGAAACACTGCAACTTTTCCAGGGGCCTTTCCAAGACTTCTGTATAATTGCCACCCCCAAATAATGAGTCAGATATTTCTCAAAGTAAACATTTTGTCTCACTTTCTGGTATATTACAGTAAGGGCATGGAGAGAATTATGAGAGGATCATATAAATTATGAGAGGATAATATGATTTTTCTGAAACTAAATACTTGGAGTTAGTGTGGAAGAGATTTATGTGCATTTAATAAAACTATAGATTTCAGCTTTAAAAGCTCTTATTACATTTAGTTCTTTTGGAATGTAGTGTATCAAGTATTTGTGGGCCAGAACCTAATTTCTGTTTTTCACAATTCCCCCCAGGTGGGAAAGTTATACTTGATTTAAGATATTTTTGATATGTGAGACTATAAAGAGATAAACCCATAATATAAGGATTACTTCTATTCTGTATACATCAGAGGTTTGGTTCTGCAATCACGCAGTTTTCTGGGACAGGATACTATATTTTGCCTAGGCACAATAGTAAAAATAGTATGTGCAGAGATTTGTTAAGACTTTGGCAGAGTAAGGACTTTGCTGTTGCTGACACCCTAGAAGGGTAAAGGGAATGCTTATTGAGCATGTGTGAGACCCTGGGTTCACGTGATCTTAAGCAATCTCCAAAATGCTATTAATGCAACACACAGCTATCTATGGATAGGAGAACAAAATAATTCAGGGTCATGTCTTATGGCTGTTCCTATTTCTGTCCATTTCAATGCTCAGATTATTCTAGGACTGAGTCTCTTTAGGTGTGAGCAAGCCCAATGGTTAGATAAGCAGCCTCTGGCAGTCAGACTAGCCCTTTTGCTGGCTCATCCTTGACTAGCCATACCATCACAGGGGCCTCTTTTGTCCTCCAGTCTTTAATTTGAAACGTGGAGATAATATTACTGGACTGAATTTTTGGATACATGTATATAAAGTAAGAGAGTATCTGTCCACTCTCTAGCAGTGGCTGTCTTTATATTGCTATTATTTTTTATAACATCAAAATAATAGCAAAAGTTACCAGGGAACTCTGGCAGATATCACCCATTGCTTTCTGGTGTGTGTGTGTGTGTGTGTGTGTGTGTGTGTGTGTGTGTGTGTGTAGGCCAGAGGTGAATCTTCTGTATTATTCCTTAAGAGACATCCTCTGTGCATTTTGAGACAGGGTTCCTCAATAGGTCCTGGGAGTTACTGACTGGGCTAGGCTGGCTTGCTAGTGAGCCCCAGGAATTGTCTTGTCTTTGCCTCTCCAAAGTTGTGATTTCAAGTGCACGCCAGCAGACATAGCTTAATTTCTGGGTTCTGATCATCAAACTTGGGTCCTCATACTTGTCTACCACGCACACCACTTGCCAACCTATCGCCTCAACTCTGTGTTTCTTTTCATATTTTACATTAAAATAATTCCTTGTTCTTTTCCACCTCACTGCTTTATTTTACTTTTGTATATTCCCTGCTGTGGCTTTTGCTATTCTCAGTTCTTCCGCATTGTCTCCAATACAGTAAGAGTCCAGTCAGTCACATCACAGCTCTCTATGGCTAATGAACAAATAGAACCAATCTTAGCTCTGTCTTCAGAGCTGCGACGATTGTGTGTGACTTTTGCTGGCACTCACTGTGTGTCAGCATTCTAAGGAGTTTAGGTATGTTAGTTAACTCACTTCAACTTTATAAGAAAACCGTAAGGGAGATGCCATTATTCCCCTTGTTTTCATTATGAGGACCAGGATAATAAATAGCTTGCTTGTGATTGTGCAATTTAGAAGAGACAAAATTTGAACCCAAGTAATCTGGTTTGGGAATGCATGCTCTCTATTGTTAATGGTAGGTGATCCTCTGGAGGATCCCAGGGCTGAGGGAAAGGCAATCCAGGGGCGCTGCAGACGCTCAGGCCTCCCCTCACCGAGTACAAACTGAGGCACAGCAATCTTGCAAGCGTCATCTATCAGACGGAACCTTCATGCCACCCGTGGGCGAAGCGACATTTTCCTCCACTACAGCTTCCCTTTCTCAAGTGGAATGAGGTGCCCTGATCAGGTGACCTAAAGGAAACTGACATTTTACCTATGTTTTTTTGTTTGTTTGTTTTTCTATTTTATTTTATGTTGTTGAATTCCCAAGGTACTGGTACTGTCTTTGTTCTTTTGAACCCATTGTACATGTATGTATTTTTAAAACTCATTCTTGACCCATGTCAGGTTCTTGATAAATAGAACTAACCTCTGAGTTTGGTCCCAAATAGCTTCTGACACATGGCCTGGCTGGTTGCTTGCTCCTGTTGTGAATTGAAAAGTCTCAGAGAAGGGAGAGAAGTGTGGGTGTTCAGACTGATCAACAAAACTAATGCAGGTCAGCATTTTGAGTCAAACTTTCTCCTATTTACAGAACTCCGAGGGGCTGAGGAAATGGCTCAGTGGTGGAAGTCCTTGCTGTGAAATATGAACACCTGAGTTCAGATCCCCAGTGCCCACAGAGAGGCAGGGGGTGCAGTCGAGCATGTCTGTAATTTCAAGGCTAGGGTGCAAGCAGAAGAGCAACCGAGGCAGCCACTTGACATAGACCTCTGACCTCTACACGTGCAGACACAAGCGAATGCACACACTCACATATATCTACATATATGCATATATCAACATACACAGGAAAAAAAAAGAATTTACAAAACTCGGGCTTAGTGGGAGTCCTCACTGTTGTATAAAACATGAAACCTTGTGGGGGCTTCACTCACAAAAGACAGATTTTCTGTAATCAGTAGAAGAAGCCAACACCAAGATTTCTCCCCCTAATTTCTTACCACACTGTCCCAAACTCAAACACTCTTGGGTTAATTAATAACAACTTTTTTTTTTTAACATTTGCATCTTTGAGTCTTGGTTTCTCTGGGATCGGGCCTTCCATATGCTTGGAATTTGTTGGCTTGAGTTTAAAACAGATGGCCACATGCGTTTTCCCATCTAGGAAACTCATTTGGTTATTTGTCCTCTCGTTCTCATGGTAACCAAAAGAGGTTGTTCACATTATTTTTACTTACAAAGAAAAGGAATCATGAACTGTCAGACAGTTGCAGCTGTTTGAGGGAGGCTTGACCTTTTGTTTTACTTTTCTAGTCTCTGTTGATGGATGCTTATCACACTGTACCTTGTTTTTTAGTGACATATACACTTGTGTATGTGGTCCCCTTAATTATTTTTCATGGCTACTGGAAACAATAAAATTCCCTTTGATGTCAGATATTTTGTGGTGAAGGTCGTTCTGATGGCTCGGGTAGATGGGGCATTCCTGGGTTGTTTAGATATCTTCACTGTAGGGTCTTATCACCTTAGACACCCCGAACATATTTCATTGCGTTCTGTTTTCAGCCAGTACCTGAGATATGGAATCAGAACACTTGAAAAGGATGTGGCTAAGGTGCCAAGCAGTGGTTGAGTGTGGACTCACACTAATTGTGTCTTTGCAGTGAGGCCACCATTATTCCTCAAAACGGGGTCAAGTTTCACTGCCACTTTATAGTTGAATCTTATTCAAAGCTAAGTATGGTGGTGGTGGTGGTGGTGGTGGTGGTGTGTGTGTGTACACCTACTAGGCACACCTAAAGAATCAGCTCTTCAGAAATGATAAAACTAATACTTCAACACAGATAGTGTTATGGGGAAGCTCAGAACAAAATATTCATTTGTAAAAGAGAATTTCTGTCGTGTCCAAGATCATTTCATATTTGTAATCAATCCCCTCTATGAAGTAACTACTACTGCCTATGACCTGCTAGTAGATGCTGTGAGGATAACCTCAGAACTTGATTTGTGAAAATAAAATAGCCATTGGTTAAATTAGGAAAGGAATTAGATATAACTATATATAAATATATAGGTTTTATTCCCAAATCAGATGCCTGCAGATAACCCTGGCCAAAGAAACAAGAATAAATATATCTGTTCTCTGTGGTTGTGTGATACTACTGAAGGTGACCTTGGCGAGCTGTTTCCACGGAGACTTCGGTGATGCATACAGAGCTTACTCAGTGTTCGTTCCTTTCATGTGGGTGATATAAAAGTCTTCAAAAAACCACAAAAAGTAGGATAATAATTATGTCTTATGATTGTTACTATGGAGATATGTATCAAATCCGTATGGAGTTTCTCTGGCCTGATACAAATGTAAGTTAAGGATGTATCTGATCTGGTCTATTCTATCCATATGTCTATCTACATACTTATAATTGCTTTGCTGTTGCATTATTTTTTGAGATTTTTCTGTCAGCTTGAAAGCTTATTCTAAATAAATAGAGACTTTCAATTTTTGATTTTCAAAAGGCAGAATAAAGTGATAATTGCCAAGGTTGAGCTTTAGAGTCAAATAAATTTGAATCTGAAGTTCAGTTTGCCACTTAGTGACTATGGAAGTTTGGCATTTGGGGCAAATACTTATGTTCTCTAAGCTCAAGTTCTCACATCTATAAAGGACTGCAAATAGTTCCCACTCCAAAGAGATTTTGTGAGGACCAGGGATATAACATAAATAAATATTGCCTGGTTGGTAAGAAGTACTTGGGGAATTTTGGTCACAGCTAATGAAGTGAATACAGCTAATTTAGCCTCTTGATTCTTTTCATCTTTCAAAATGACGAGTGGTGTTGGCGTTAAAGAAACATTTATTCAGACACTTGACAAGGCAGTGCAAAAAACTTGTACACTCAAGAACAGGACAATTGCAGCAATACTTAGCAGCAGGGTAAAGCTCAACTTTGAGAAAATAAAGGGGAAGTGAGACTTAAAGCCAAGGTCTACAGTGATGGTCAGAAGGTAAAAATTACCAAGAAGGAATTTCAAGTCTAAGGTGATTTCTGCTGGACGAAGTCAACAGTGTTGTTATAGAAAGTAAAGTAGGGTGAGTCGGAATGGGGCATGTGATCAGCTATCAATGGAGGGGGACTCTTACTTAACTGACCCAGTGGATGAAGAAATGGGGCTAAGAGTGGTTATTAGAACAAGAGATGTTGTAACTGTAGAGGATGTAAACGGCGACCATCATTTGCTGAGTATCAAGCCTTGTATCAAGCACTGTGTACGCTTATGCTTATCATGACCCTAAAGAGCAAGCACTAAGGTCAGCACCAGTGACACTGGTAGCTTTACAAACAAGGACCCTGGGGTTCAGATTGGTGCAAATTACGCAGGTAGGTTGATGGTGCCACGAAGCGGAGTCCATGTGCACTGTTCTGCATTGTCTAAGTGTGGCTGTGTGGCTAGCTCTAACCTCATCTTCTGTGTTTAGTTCATATTAAAGGCGAGTGGATCAGTTAATGAACTGTGGGGAGAAGTGCAAGTCTTGATCATTTTTCAGCCTCTCCCACTTTTCCTTCTAATTATCTACTTGAATTTTAGTTAGGGGTTTTAAAGATTTATTTTTATTAGTTTGTGTGTGTGTGTGTGTGTGTGTGTGTGTGTGTGTGTGTGTGTGTGTGTGTGTGGTGTGGTGTGGTGTGTGTGTGAGAGTGGGGGGAGAGAGGGAGAGAGAGACTATTGAGGCTAGAAGAGGCCAATGGACACCCCAGATCTGGAGTTCTAGGTAGCTATAGACGTGAGCTGCCTGATAGTGCCAGGAATAGAACTTGGGTCCTCTGTAAGAGCACCGCTCTTAACAACTGAACCACCTCTTGAACCCCAGGCCTTCAATTTTTGAGTGTGCTTTTCACCTGCCTTCTGATTTTGATAAAATTGGAGCCCATGTATCTTTCTCATGTTCAGAACTTACCATGAAACCCATTGGGAGCATCTCCTTTGATCACTGTGGGAATGCTGTGAGAGGTTTAGGTCTGGTGTGTGTGTGTGTGTGTGTGTGTGTGTGTGTGTGTGTGTGTGTGTATGCGTGTGTGTGTGTGTGTGTGTGTATGCATGTATATGCACGTTTAAAAAGCAGTAAGCAGTTATGGTATATGTAAATAAACCTATCACTCAGAAAATATCATAGTGGTATAACCCTTCTCCTTCTATGGTCTTCTAGACATGTTTATTTATCTTTCAACAGACAATCCCCTTGTCTTTTATGTACATCTTCAATCATCTACAGGATACTAGTTTATGACATGAGAACTGATGTTGCAGTTTATGGGCCCCATAGAACAGTAAGATTATATCAGAAAGCAGACAGTATATACAATTTTCAACAGTGAATCTTTCAAGTGTCTCCCTGCCTCCCCAAGCTCTTACTAAGTCTAAACCCCTAAAACTCATTGTTGTTTCTTTCAAATTTGACCTTGAGACTTAATACTTACGTGAGTGCATTTCCCTAGGTCAAATATACTACATCTTAAGCTAGGGCTCTTTTGTAGACAATTTTGGACTTTGTTATAGGAGAAATAAAAATAATTGAAGTCCATAGTCTTCACAGCATGGCTTAGGGAGAGATGAAAAATCTTCAGCAGAAGACAGATTGGTGATTTCTCTGGTTATTAAGAACTTTTCCAATATTTGGTAAAGGACACAGGAGATACATAGTAGATATTTGTTGACTGAATGAATAAGTAAATTTTGTCCATTAACTAAAGTGTCCCTGGACCCGCAACAATGAATATTTTGATTTTCCTTTGTTCATGTTAGTTAATGGAGCCACACAAAAAAGTACGTGAAAGTTGATAGAATATGAATGACTCATTTACAAACATTTATATTTCAATGTTAGGAAATATGGTGAGATTAGGAAAACAGTGAAGACAATGATTTGTACACAGTCAACTAGTTCAGGCAATGACATTCTCACAAATTACAGCTTAACACGATTAACAGCACATATAACATACATGTATGACAGACATTGCTTTTGATATTGACATACGATCAGTTATACACATAAGAAATATTGCCAGTTACAGTTTGGGTTATGAAATAGATACTTTTTTTTGATAAGACATTTCAAATTACAATATATCTCAGGCAGCATGCAGGAAAAGTCATTTATTGTATCTTTGTTAGGACATACTTTGCACCGAGCTTCCAATTTTTTTTTCCTGGTAGTTAGATCAAGAATATAGAAACCACAGAAATGATAGTATGGTTGAAATCAGCAGTTGTATTTACTGGCTGAGAGAATTTCTGGTAAAAATAAAATTTTCTGAATTCATTAACAAAATGCACAGTGATCATAAACTTAAAAAGTATTTTTTTCACAATTAATTCTTGTTTATTGATGAAACAGCAGCTGCAGGGAATTCTGAGAGCTGGATTTTACATGACAGCAGGGACTTATTCTTCTGTGGGCTCACGTGATCACAACAGAGATGTTTACCATTTGAAATCACATATTATAACAAGGTGCTATACAAAGATCACAAATATTTGGTGTTTCTGTTTTAACGAATATGCTGTGGTTATTCCACAAAGAGACTAGATTAACAGGCAGTGTAAATCACAGGAATCTTAAGATTTTTAAAAATACATTTTATACAATAGGCTTCTTATTTCTTCACTAGCATTTCATTTTTATTTTTATTTTTTTTCTTTATACTTAAAGTCCTTAGAGAAACTAAGAGCTTCTGGCTCATGCCAAGAGAGTCAATAGGACTGATATTTCCCACAGGAATATGGCTGAGTGTACATTGAATCACAGTCAATAACGCAACATCTAATATAACAGATTATTTAAAAAATTCAAATCAAGTCTAATTATTTTAAAAGACAGAAGTTTGAACAAAACTGTAGTAATCAAAAGTTTATTTACAAAACATTTAAATATATAGTTTAATGGCTAGTTCTTGCTAACTGCACAGATTAAATTGGCGTACACAGTCTATTAACTCTCTGTGCAACATTGGTAGGCCTCTGAGTCAACGAGTATGGGGTGGTTGGGTGAGAAAATTAGACAGCAATTTCTGTCCACTCAATGTTCTTGAAGAGAAATGTTTTAATGCTTTCTCTGTGAAACAAGAGCTGTCATCAGTGTTGGTGTGTTTAAGGTCTCCAAATGCAACCTAGTGTGATGTCCGAATTTGAGGAAAAGACTGATAAATGTGCCACTGGATTTTCAAATCCAAATGTAGCTTTCTTTTTCTTAGACTTCTGTGTATTACATCGGCTTAAAATATTTCCCTTAGTCATGAGAAACACAAAAAGATTCATTTTCAAAAGATAAGTGATGGAGTGAGCATTTCTTACAATCACATTCATAATACAAGAAGTTAATCTACATTTTACAGATCATTAAACAATTTTCTTTGGCAGAAGACGATAAATAACTTTCTCCGCTTCTAACATTTCAATGAGGCCATTTTCTTTCCCAGTCCTATCAGGTGTGTGGTCACTATTTCAGGATCATAGAACACCACAGATATAAAAATATTTAATGAGCACAAATTGACAGTTAAATTCAAATAGTATTGATCCATTGCTGTAGGTATTTTACACAAGTATTTCTAACAGTACTTCTGATGATCATAATTCTGATGACCATAATTTTAACACAGTTAGCAATCTTGGGCATGTTACCTTTCCTTTCCCCGCCGAATTTTATCTCTAAAATACTGAAGGAATACACTGGAAAGTTTCTGATTGTTATACATTGTGTTTCCCCACAGAATGACTAACATAGGAGGTGCACACCTTTATGTATGTGTTGTGAGCTGAAAACGGCAATCTTTGTAGATTTCCTTTGTTGGCCTGAGAGGTTCAAAGCTGAAAGATTCAGCTAAGCTTCCCTCACGATTATCACCACCAAACCACCATTCAGGAGATACCAAGTGTGATGAAGTTATTGAAAACACAGTCTTAGACATGGGCGATCTCCAGGTTGAGCTGGAGGAATGTGAGGATTGTGTACACTCACTCATGCTAAGATTGCCTCTAATTTTGTCTGTCTTTCCCTTCTCTTGCTCTTGCCTCCAAAGGTTATTTGTGAGGGCTCCCTTACACTGGGAGTACATCTGTACACATTGCTCTTTACCCTTTAGCCTGTGGGGTCGGGGTGGGGGACTTGTTTGTGCTCATCTCTTTTCCAGAGAAGCTTTCAGGCATGAGGACGTGCCAACTTTTTCTATAGGGATTGCCTGTTACAATGGCTCAGGATGAATTCAGTTTACCCTTAAATCATCCACCAACTTTGTTCAGTGGTGAAGAATGGCCACCAGCAGCCACTAGAGGCATGAGACAATTGTGAATTAGTTTCCCACTGGAGATCTCGACCCTCTTGCCTGTTCCATGGAATACTGCCCGTGGTAAGGCCATGTTCTGTCCACATGTACAATAGCCATTTCCTTTCCTGGCCCTTGTTTAGAGAGCCATGAAGGAGACGTCTCATTGGTGTGAGCTTTGTACTCTACAAATAAACCCCGCGAAGTCCAGTTACAGTAACAGTTGTGCCAGCGGTGGTTAATATGGCTTTTGGGGAGGAGACTTGTGTTGTCCCATTAACCTGTGACTATCACTGGGAACGGTACTCACAGGCAAATCTGCTTATGGTTCTAAAACAATCATCTGCCATCTTCTCATGTCCGAGCCTTTTTGATGTTCTACGCAATAAGAGTCTTTCATTATCCAACTGTTTCCCTGCTCTTTTGCGATTCAAATCCAGGTTTATTTCAAGGCCTCGGGATCGAAGCAAATTACACAGTGCGTGGATTGTGGACCGAGGAGAGATGCGTGGCAATTTCACCTTGGAAGTTTCCACTGTGGAGGCTTCCAAGGTGACTTTCAAAGGTCAGAAAAAAAATATCAAGGCTTTGGATCTTAGTGACATATTTGAGGCGACTGTGTGGAATCTGACTTAGGCCTTGAGCTGTGAATATTATATCCCATCATGGCAATGGCCTGCTGTGGTGATGTGACTTCCCAGAGAGGCTTTGATTTTGAGTAAAAAATATGTAAGTGGAGATGCGAGGATGATGATTGAGACCAAGTGGGCTGTGCTGGAACTGGGGCTATAAGTAGTCAGGTCTGTTTGAGAGGTATAGGACAAGAGAGAGGGCTTCATCGGGAAAGCATCCCCCCGCCCCCACCAGCGCAAATGGACAATCAGCGCTCCGTTTTGACCAGCAACAGTAGAGGCACACGGATTCCTGAATTGTTTTTCTGGCTCCAAAGCAAGGACAAACACACACAGGTATTTTAAGTACTCAAGGGTTTCAGGTTAGATTTTAGAGGACGGACAGACACGTGTCCACACATACTCACATAACTCAATATCTTAGCCTAGCTTTTTAAGACATTCTTGTCTGCTAAGTGACCTGAATATTCAGTGCTCCAATGCCAGCAAGAGAGCCTTGGAAGTCGACCCCAGGGGAGACCTAGGGTGATGCCTATGGTGCCTTTTGTTTCCAAGCCTTATGAGCCCCGTGGGTTTATCTTGAATCAGCTTCCCAAACTCTAACCAGTAGTCACTGTATCTCAGTAGACCCCCACTCCTCAAACCAGAAGACATTCGTTCAGCAGGATGCAGGACCTCTACAAAATAGTTTCCCATGCAGGATAACACAGGGAACCAACCATGAGAAACGGTTCCTTAGTTGTTTTCTGGACTGTGGGGTGGTCAGGTAAAGTACATGCACAAGTGTATTTTAAAAGAAAGACTCAGGGAAGAGAGGATTCCTGGAGTCCCATTTAAAAAAAGATAGAAAGAAAAGAAGAAAAAAACAAGAAGCCACTGTGAAGTTAGTTTTCCTTCAAATTGAATTAATTCTAAGTCTGAATTATGGACTTTTAACCCACATGTCTGAGTCTATTGTGCCGAGAGGAAGGCTGCCATTTAAGCCTTTAAGCTTCTTTCTGGGGGAGCAGAGTTAAAGAAGGGGTGACATTGATCATCCTTAGCCATGCAGAGCACTGTGCGGATCGATGGTTTTGAACTGCAGCATGCATTAGAACGATCCAAAGAGCTTGTTAAAACCCACAGTGCGGCGCCTACTCCTGGCATTTCTGATTTATAGAGGGCTGGGGTCTCAAGTGGGAGCAGCTGATTTGCATATTTCACAGGTTTCCTAAGTCCTTGCTGATGCGGCTTGGCTGCGGACCAAACTTAAGAATCGCTGTAGTTGCTTATTCTAAAAGTCTTTATATAGTTACCCTTGTCACCGTAATTGCACTCTTACATCAAAGCTTTTCCATGTGGGATGGGAAGATCAATACTGAATTTTCTCTCCAGAAGCTCATCAAGTAGCAAGGGCTAGATTCCATGGGTGTTGGTTTAATTATAGACCGTTTTTAGGTTTAGAAAGTCAAGCATATATCAGCATATACAATAAACGTGTCCATAAAATATAATTCTAACCCATGTTCTACGCTCTGGCCTTCCCATATAATTTTCTATGTTATTAAGCGTGATGCCCTGAAAGTCCATTTCTAGAAAAGTCTACACTCTTTCTTCATATAATGTTATTTTCGTAATAACATTACAATTCTCTTCCGCCACTTAGGTGACAGTCACCTTATCACTTCAGGGTAATTAACGCTGTGACTAAATTTGTTCACAGTTTCTTGGCTGAGCACAAACAAATGAGTTGTTGATGTTTTCTTAGTGAAATCCGTGTGAAAGTTTGCTAATCCCAAGAGCTTCTGGAAAAGATTGAACAGAGGGAAGGTTTCAAGGGACATTCTGGGCTTTCAGGTGAGCGTGAGTTAAGGGGGACAAGCCAGTCAGCAGGCAGAATTAGAGATTGCAATTTGCTTGGCTGGAAGACCTGGGTTAGCTTGAGGGGTGTGGCTCTGGCAGGGGTTGAGGAAGATTGACAGGCATTTGTGTGAATGGAAGGAAGGCTGAGTTTGTTGGAGAAAGGGGTTTCTCTTCCTTGAGCAAAGGCTTCCCTTTGATTGACAGCACAACCAGGATTGCTTAAGGCAGTCACCAGCAGAAAATACCTACGGTGCATATTTATTTTTACAAAGATGAAACCCTATTTTTTTTTTCACTTTACTATTTCTTAATCAAAAGTGAAATAGAGGTCAAATTTGATGTGACAGAATAGTTGCAATTTAAAAATCTGATGCATTTGCTGCAACTGAACGGCAGCTCTGGATGGAAATCTATAATGAGAAAAGGAAGGGTATTTTTATCCCCACGCAGCAGTCACAGAAATGATTATACTTGGAACAAAAATATTACCCATTTAAATTTCTCCTCTCTACGCTGAGGCTCACAAAGCCACTTTATATGTTGCGATGTGTCAGTCATGTTTGGTTACCTCCTTCCTTCCCCCTCACAAATTTGGCTTTGTGGCTCAGGACTAATAAAGCTGGGACTCATTACTCCCACTGATGTTGAAATAGTTTTGTCATTTCTTAAGACATTCCAATTGGGATTCCTTCAAGAGAAAGCTTACATTCATTCCACGGAAATATTCTTTGTTTACATAAGCAGAGCTCTGTTATTATTTTTTTCCCTTCCTTTCCTTGTGAAAATGTCTACATGCTTTTTCTGTGTTTTATGTTCCATTTCAGATCACCAAGGAAGCATTGTGGCTGTGGCAGTCCAGGTAATTGCTATGGTTATGATTTAAGAAGTCTTTCTGTGAAATCTTTTGGAGTAGTCATTTCTCCATAACAAAGAGGGTATTTAACAGACAATTGAATCTGTAGCAAATGGTATCCTTTTTTTTTTTTTTTTCCCATTTTCCTATAGAATCCTTGTACCTTTAAATAAACTTGGATGGGGTGGGCTGCTGGCCACTGAGCAGCTTGTTTATAATTTCATATAGTTTAGTAGAAAACAGTGCTGACAAATCTCTTTCTCCTATCTGTTGGGGAGCTTAACGAATGCAAAACAAAAGGGGAATTGCTGTGAGACACTGTGAAAACTTAAAGGTCACCCTTAGAAGAAGAATGGATTTGGCCTTCAGAAGGTCAATGAGTTGAAATCCATTCCAACCTTTTAGATGCTTCTTCAAATGGAGGAAACTTCCCATTCCCTCCGCCCAGCAGTGTACAAGTAATTATTTTCAAATAAATTGGTAAGTTCCTCCCAGATGTATGTGGCTCAATTGGCTTGGCACTTGTTCTGTTAATTGAGCACAAGGAGGAGCAACTGATTGGCAATGTGAAGCATCTTTAGCCCATGCCTACCAGAGGAAGGAAACAGGAAGCTACTGACCACAGGGGGGCTTGATGTGTTCTGGAACACAACGACATGATGTCATCATCCATCCCTCATGTAGCAATGAGAAGATTCAAAGCCAGAGGGATCTGAAGATTCATAACTTTCTGAAACAGATCTAGCTACCTTTCCAAAAGAGAAAGCCTTTGAGTCTCTTCTCTGATGATGACTGGGCATTGAAATGAAGACCCAGAGAGGAGCTAAGGTCTTGTTCTCTAGATGCTGTCAATTGATGAAGAATGCAGTTTTAGCTCAGAGAGGAGCCAGAAGCCACCACATCAAGGACGTTCAATGTTGGTAGTTAGTAGAAAGAACTTCGATAACGACAAAGCAAATGATGACAAGAACAAGCTTTCCACAACTTGAAATGCTAACTAACAGCCCAGTCTCACATGGTGATTGGCTCATAGAAGACTCTAGAATGCGCTAGTGGAGTCCGAACCCATTCATCTTGATGGTGAAAGACAGAAAGTGAAAATTAAGAAAATCATTACTTCTATTTTTATTAAAGGGAAGTTCTTTGATCAGTTTCAGAACGACCCCGTTAAATAATCTCACATTCATAAAATATCCTTAGACCAAAATGATAGGTTAATTTAATTAGAAGGCTGTAATTGGAATCTGATTAAATCCAGGGCCAGTGTTAATTGTCTTAAATCATCCTGCCTTTAATTCTTCACCTTACCTTATGATACTTAATATAACATTTTATCAAAACAAATGCTTGAAGTTTATGAGTTAGTGTCAAAAACACAAAGTCTGATTTTGAAACGGCTCCACTGGCTAGACTAAAAAACTAAAAGTTTGAACTGAGTGGATAGTCAGTGAGTGATTGTGGATGGAGGCTTTGTTAAACTGGCTCATTTTTATGCCTCTCTGGCTTGACTTTTATCTGATCCCTTGTCAATCTGAAATCACTCATTTGATATTGATCTAGCTCCACCCATTTTATGACAGCTGTTTAGTGGGCACAGTATTAATTTAGAGACACTGAAAATGACGTGTGCTTCCGTTCAAAGCTTCTGGTTTAACCAGTGAAGTACTTGGCATTCCCCTGCCCCCTACATTATACGCTCTGAAATAGCTGTTCTCTTTCCCTGGGAGGATTTAAAAAGACAGAAAGTGGAGACCAACGCTCTTTCTGTATCCTCTTATAGACTGAGTATGGAGAACATTCCATTGGGAACAGGGTAGATATAAAGTTACCAAGAAGGGCAAAACATCAAGACAGCCCAATGAAAACCCTGTCATCATCTCTAACCCAGCAGCCCCTGCAGACCCTTCCTTCCTTCTGTTTTGGTTTTGAAAAATTACTAAATATTTTGTCATGCCTTTAAAGAGACCCAAAATAATTCTGATTTTTTTTTTAAATGAAACAACTCTAAATTTGAGGTAAAGACAGAATACTACTGGCTGTGAAAGCTGATATATTGATCAGCGGAAGCTCTGAAGCAGCGTGAAAGGAATCCTAAGCAGTAATAAAGCAATTTTTCTTTTCATTTGACCAATGACATGACCGCTGGAGTCCAAGTTCCTGTAAGATACTGATGACGGCAGAAACTCTGTTCTTGGAGTTTCAAAGACAAACATTTTTTGAGGGCTTAATGATAACAATTGTAAATGATTTCCAAAGGCTTTGCACCCGTTCAGCTCCATGCCTTGCCCTGAGAGGACCGCTTGAGAAGTCTCATGGGCAACTGGTTGGCTGGGCTAGTAGGATTTTGGGGGAGAAATGGCAGAGACAAAACAATCAGCAGACATGAAAGTTGGGGGGAGGGGGTTGGCTCTGTTGTGGCTGTCTAACCTTAACCAGAGCTAGTGAAAGATCCACAGGCTGGGTGATAAAATATCTATGGACAGATTGGGTGAGACCCCTCCTCTGTATCTCCCAACATGCCCAAATACATTTCTAGAAAGTATTAACTGATACATGGTTGCCTGGCTGCTTGGTACCATCTCTCAAGGGAAAATATAAAATCCCATCCTATTAACTTCCAGAATTTGGCCTTGACCAGAATTTTTTTTCTTTTCAAGAGCTGTTTTTGACACTCATTCAAAAAAGCAGACAGAACCAAATCAACCCTAAAGGCTTCCTATCTGAAATGCTGGCTAAATAAAAGAAATAAAGATGAATTTCTTCTTTTTTTAAAAAAGATTTTTACATCTGTTTTGGGAAGAATCCTTGTTATTCCGAACAGTTCTCAAACAACTTGGAAGGTACACCTTTAAGAACAGCTTTGCTCCATTTATGACAGAGATACGATTTGAAAGAAACTAAGTTGACATGGATTTCTGGGCAACCCTAGATATGTAGAATGCAGTTCCAGTTACTGGACATGGGAAACTTATTTTTGTCTTTAATGTCCGTAGCTGTATGGTGTGGGAGAAATAGGATAGAGGAGAGCCAGTGTTGAAACAATGTCCCATTTCAAGAAAAAGAATCTTGCAGCTAGTAATCCAGATACTCTGAACTTGGTTTCCGCACCAGTTAAAATGCAAACCTTTGGTAGAAAAAAGACTAAATGCAACATTCACATTAGTTACACCCAAGAACGCTGGTCCATCAGAAACATTTAAGTACTGGTAAATCTGCCTGGACCTTGTGGTCACAGGGGCTAGACTCAAGTTTAAAATCCCATCCCGTATATCGATTCAACATTATAATTAGTCCTGAAATGGTAGTAACAATATCAAAATGAAGTCATCTTTTAAAAGGGGTGAAGTATTATGTTACCAAGTGGAGTAATTTAAAAGCATTATACATTTAAAAATGGAAGGAAATTCTTGAAAAATATTTTTATGAGACATCTGCACAGCTCTAATGTATTCCATAAAATAATTCAATGACATGGAAAGTATGCCAAAAGCATACTTTTCTTTAGTTGTCCAAGCCAAAAACTGTATATGCCCAGCTTTGATTTTCATGTCAAACAGGAGAATGAGTTTAAATTACGCAGTTGTCTCAGGAAACTGGGAATCTTTCTTACTTAAGGTTAATGACATTCAAATATCTTAAATAAGGGTAATACGTGATGAAATCCTACTTAACACATGTTCTTTGTGCCAAACTACTTCATTTAAAAAATATAATCTTGTCAAAGTATAGCTAATTCATATCATTTTCTTAACCATACAACTTGATTCTATGAGCATTATTGCAATGCAGTTGAAAAAACTCCTAAGATTTTTCTTTAGGATATTTTTCAAGTCTAATGTTTGCTAAAATGAATTTAGCAATGTAGAGAAAGATTCACAAAGAGTCTCATTTTTTTTTTCACAAAAGGAACCATTACAGTCATATGATTCATATCATCGAAGTACTACCTAGTTTATTTCTTCAGTGAAATATTTTGTGAAGCAGTTCCATATCTGGTTTAATTGAATACATTTAATACATAGGGGTAGTTCTCTTGTTTGGAAAGAAAACTCAGGATGATGATCTTCACAATGGATGTGGGACATTGCAAATGAACAACCACACTTTTAGAAAAGATCTCCTTTTTGCAAAACTGATCTCCTGTACTACATGTTTGCAAGAGAGTCTAAGAAGCAGTTCTGCACATTGTACACTAACTGCCAAGGAGTGCCGGTAGAGAGGGCTATATAGTCATCCCAATAATCAGCTTTCCCTGCCTCCAGTACATTTTTAGATTTGGCAGAGTATACTTGTCTTTGTAGCACACAAATTATTAGGGATGGGCTCTGGGCATTAACTATTAAAGCAGATCCAGTAACCCTGAAGTTTGGTCATTTCTTTCTTAGTCTATTTGGTCATTAATGTGAGTTTTCCTACACATTGCCTACCCGAAACACAGTAGCCAGTGAAACACTCAAGCCTCTCATAGTTCTTAGAGTCATATCTATTTTTCTGTGTTTACGTATGACACCTTTAGAGAAACCTCTTCATGGGGTTTGGGGACATATGTCTTACTGTTCTTTCCCACTCTGTACTTAAAGATATTGATAGACTAGGCCATGAGATGGACACTGGGCATGATAAATATGACCCCCAAAGACATTAGTGAATTAGCATGTACCTCTAGGGTACCACACACCCCAAGCATTTGTGGAGATACTACACTTTGTTCTAAAATCTGTTGTCTGTGTGGAAAGTCATCCTAGTTGATTTTCTATGACAAGTTCGCTCTAGGAAGAAAAATTCCCAAGCAGTTCCTTGTAGCATGAGCCTTCCCCTATTGCTGAGCGGTTAACAGCAGGTGTCACGTTTATTGAGTGCACTAAGAGTGGCCGATGAAGAATGACCGAAGTGGGGCAATATGGGAAGGAAAGGCTGCACTATGAAGTGACTTCGCTAAAAGTTAAGTACATCAAAATAACTCATGATGTGTACATGTCCCTTGAGGCAGTGGAATCAGAGAACCTTTGACAAAATTGAAAATCTAGAGATTCTTGAGTGCATCTGTTTGGACACCTTGGCAGGCTGAGGCAAAGTCACAGCAAGCTGGATACTTACCATTCCCTATGGAGTGGACAACAAAAGCACCCCCTGCCTCTCTTAGGAATTCTCCCTCTCAGTGGTTGGCCCTTCTGCGGGAAGGGCATTCTCTGCTTTGGGAAATTGTTATCCAAGGCCTGGTTAAGTATTAAAAATGAAACACCTGACTATTTCAGTTACGTTGCTTTTCCACAGTATCCCTGGTGATACAGTACCATCAGGACTACCCAAACTTTGAAATGTGCGGGCCTGTGTGAAAACAATGGATATGGCAATAATAGTGTTTGAAAAGAATAGCAAAATCCCCAGTCCATTACAAAAGAAATCAAATAAAATATGTAGGGAGACACGAACAAACATTAATGAATCTATTCACAAGAACACATGTCCTCAGTAAGATAAATGTGGTTTTCGCAGTCTCTTTTCTGTGACACACCACTTATTTGCCAACCTGGTAGTCACATCACTTTCTAGTTTTTGCCAATGGTTAGAATTCCTTGCTCAAGAGGCATGATTCTTATAGAGCATACTAGATGATAGTTGTAAGTTAGGATGTACATATATTGTCGATGGGGAAATGGCCACACATTCTTAAACTCATAAAGGTACAGCCACGACTTGCTCTGGGTATAGTTTCCCAAGATCAGAAAAGGAAAATCAAAATCAAGAGATGGATACCACATTTTCAACTCAGAAGGAAAATGAAAGACGTCTTCTTGAAGCTGAGTTGCTTTAGAAAAAGGGGGGGGGTGTGGTGGTATTTTACTTGTACTGAAATGTGATTTTAATTGTATGTTAATAAATAAAGTTGCCTGGGGGTCAGAGTTATAGAGCCATAGCAAGTGCGTGGCGGTGGTGGCGCACGCCTTTAAGGACCTGGAGGGCGGTACATACAGGCAATGACAAGGCAGTCACGTGTTTAGTTTACAACCAATGAGAAGGCAGAACATCTAGACTATTTAAAGACATACACACAGGAAGTAGGCCTCTCTTTTTCGGAGAGCTCTCTTGGCTGAAGCAGGATAGCTGAAGCAGGAAGGGTAAGGCTCTTAGTTCTGACCTCTTGGCTTTCTTCTCTGAATCGGCTCTGTGTTTCTTATTTAATAAGACGGTTGGTTACATCTACGGGGGGGGGGCTCTAATTTCTTTGACAAAGCTTTCAGATGTGAGAGCAAACTGGCCCCTCTCATTTTCTTTTGAGAGCTTAAGCCCAGAAATGTGAAAGCATGGTGTTTCTAATGAGGAAGTCTGGTGTGCAAAGGATGATCGAAACAATGCGTTCTTTTTGTGTGGAGATCACTTCTTGAGGAGGGGACGCTCGTGAGATGCGAGGAGCTACCTGTCCATCCCTCAGGCTTGTTTCAGACAGCATGTTTAGGCTATCATCTTATATTTGAGAAGCAACAGCCACAAAAACTTAGTGCACTTTTACTATAGAGAGCAAGGTTCTCTGAAAGCTTCCTGGTTGAAAGCCCTGGATCACTGTCTGTCAACAAATGGACGTTTGCTCCTAAGCACTTGAGAGTTAATCAGCCAGAGAATTTGGCTCAAGTCTACTAAATGGTCAAGGATCCTCACTATAGTACTCACTTGGCTCTTTGTTCAAGAAGTAAACACTGGCTGCCAATTTGATATGAAATTAAAGATCAATATTCAGGAGGCGTATCGATTCTTTGACTCAAGAAGAGTGTTTAAATTGTACCTTATTTCCTTCCACCTTGAAAATGTGCCACACGTGCCCACACAAAGCTGTGATGAAAGATTCTGTGGGAATCTTTAAGATGATCAGATGAACAGAGTATCATTTTTATGTACCTACTGTCTGTTGAGAATCTACCATGGTAAGAGGGCACTATTTTTTTTCCCACAATTCCTATTCTATGTCTGATATCACCTCTTCTGTGCTCTTTTGATTGTATGAGACAGGAAAGTCAATAATTTATACAATTCATAGAGCCAGAAATTAATAACATAACACATAAGCTGTACTGGGAGCAAGAAGAAATACAATACATAATACTAAGTGGGCAATCTGCTTGTCCCTTGGGAAGTAACTGTTCTTCCAATAACCATTGTGATGGACTACATGATTTCGTATACCGTGATGTGTGCTGAAAGTTGCCTGACCATTCATAGTTTGAGTCCATGTTCTTGGGTGCAGAAAGCAAGAAGATAGAGTTAAACTAAAAGGTGAGAAAGCAGTGGAAACAAGGCACATCCAATCTTGGCCACAGCATCACAGGACAGACAGATACTCAGACCCCATGTGCCACTCTTGGGACATTTAAATGAGAACACTGCATGACCAAAGAGCTAATGTTTGCTCAACCCTGAATTCTGGCTGTCTCCTTTCCCATGGATGAGGATACCACGTGCACAATGATACCTTTTTGGTCTTTATTTCTTCAGAACATAAAAACAAACAATGGAGAATGGAGTAGGTGATCATGAGGGGAGGCATTCCACAGAACAGACTCTGCTGTGCCGCTGGTGATGAAATCACAAACAATTAGAAACTTTATTATTTTTTTTCCGTGTCAATAATGTGTACCAATTTTAAGGAACAGCACTGTGAGTGCCTGTCCTCCTACAGCTGTGCACAATACACACAAAATAAAATAATCAAACAAATAAGATGAAATCATTTTACACATAATAATTAACAACCCTGAACATCCAGAATCATATTTTCCCTACAGCATGAAGACTGAACAGGCAAACAAACCAAAAAACTTGAACTTGAAACTGACCAACAGCAAGAATTTCTTGGGAAGTTCTCTGTGAAAATTCACTCCAGGATAATTGACATTCCAAAGATGGAATGTAAAACAAACAAACAAACAAAACAAAACAAAACAGTGCAAAACCTTTCTAATGTTTTAATCATGTATATCCTTGGACTGTATTTACTGAGTAGTTCTAGGCTAGCTTTCCACTTTTAAAATCTAAAATGAAGTTAAAAAAAATCAAAACAAGATGGGTTAGAATGTATCACCGAGGGTCACCGGTGTCACCAATGTTGGCAGGCTGTGGTATCTTGTTATGGAAAGGTATCATTGCCACATAGATTAAAAACAGGTTAACCCTGTCTTCTCAGTGATTTCGGTCACCACCATGATTACCCTGCCTGGTCTAAAGTAGGAAGATGAACAAACCTACCAGTTGGCCAAGGCTGAAGAGTACTTTTCCAAAGCTAAACATTACATTCTTTCAAGAAAAAAACATGAGCATTTGGTCAACTGCTTTTGTTGTGCAATTTTAATGTGATTGTGTGAAAAAGAAGTCATAATTATTTTTCTCTTGCAAGATAAAACCCTCTCAGTATGGTTAGGTCAACTCTTACTATTTGAATAAGAATCCCATCCACTATGTACCGCCTCAGGGCGGGAATCTGGGCTGTCTTGGTCACTGTTCAGCTACCAGGAGGTAGTATATTACCTGGCCTATTGAATGGGTAACAGGTATCTAACTATTCACTCAGTCACTAAAATGTTTATTAAATAATGGACAGCTACGATCACAGTGGAAGAAGAGAAAGGAGGTCTCAGCAACATTTACTTAAGTATCTTTGAATCAATGCAAAGGGCCACGGAGGTCTCAGAGAAGTCTCTGAGAAGATGGGCGAAGCCATTCCATTTTCCCTCATTAGTGGAATCACAACTTTTGGAATGTTGGGTTTTTCTTTGCTCTTTGGTATTTTTGAATAGAAAGAGCTGTTTGCTTCAAAGGGTTAGCGATCCCCTGTGTAATCCTCTCGGGAGGAGGCCTCGGTCCCTTTGACTCATCTCCTCTTTGCTTCACACACAGGGGACTTTAAGGGGCCTACTGGTCACCCTGGTTTCCTTTCCACTCGGGAGCTGCTAATGAATTCAGGGTCTGGAAGGTGAATGAAGCAGGGCTCAAAATGGCCTTCTACATACAAAAATAAAACGAAGTAGCACTATCCACCTTCTGTGCCAGACAGAGAAGATGTGCAATAAATACTTTGGGGGAGGGGTAGTGTGGGAAAAAGTGGCTCTCAAAGTCCAGGCACATCCAAAGGTTCCACTTTTCTCCCCAGCCTCTCTCTTTGGCCTGCCTGAATTAATGATGGGTGAATCTTGGAGGCCTCTGATACGTTCTACATGGCTAAAATCCCATGGAGATCTCTGTAGTTTTCCTGCGGTCCTCTCAATAACTTTAATCTCTCCTCACATGGACAATTATTGCTTCTTAGATATGAACGTGCAGATTCATGAACATTAAGCCATTTTCTTTTTTTTTTCCCTACTGGTATTCAAACTCAGTAACAACTCAAAAGTAACAACTCAGGTGAAAGGAAAACTCACTTATGTCTTCAATGTCCAATCAACGTTGCTGAATGGGAGAACGGTATTTGCTATACTCTACTATATACAGATACTCTTTGTTTTATTTGTTTTTTTTTTTTTTTTGTCCATGCACTGTGTAATGGGGATCACAACAACATTCCCAAACAGGCACATGAAGGAGGGCAAATGTTCAGTCATGACTGGAACAGGATTGTGCAAGCCATGGAAAATAAAACGGATGGAAAAATCCCAGGCAACAGCAACGTGGTACCTGGACACACGTGGTGACCAAAAGGATAATAGATTTCTTTCTTTCTTTCTTTTTTTCTTTTTTGGATGGGATTAATCTTCCTGCTTGCAGGGGGTTGGGTGGTGGGCAGGAGGAGGTCTGGGATGGGATACCTGGGGAATTAGCTGGGCTGGAAGGAATAAAGGTCTTGCTAATCACAGTTCAGAGCTCAAGAGGTTAAGGGATGAAGAGTTCTGTGTGTTCCTGGGAATCTAGGCACGTTATCCCTGTGCCTGTTGAACAAGACTGCCAGGCACCATTTCCTTAGCTACGTCTAGAACCATTGCTTTTCCTGGCTCCATTTCAGTTCCCATGCTTTGCTTCCTTGAGGCCAGGTCGCCTCTGTTCACATCTCGGAGATAAGCAGAAAATGTGGTAACATAGTAAAGACGTGGCTTCTTTCTTCTTCCATGCCCAGATCCTTCCTTAATCCAAAGTAATGTGTAAAGTGTTTGGAGGAGGTGAGGAGAGAATCGTAATGACGTCCATACCGATCCCACATCCATTCACCTTTGGGTGGATCACCGCTTCCCATAAAGAGAAGTAGGATCCTGGCTCTCCAAACGGAACAAGGTAAAACCAAACGCCAACCGCCACCTCCCCAACCCCACTGGGAACAAAACAAAACAAGAAAAACAAATAAAAGCCTCAACCGTTTATGAACTTGGAGAGAGTCCAGCCCTTCTAGGCTGAGATGCAAGATGGCCCTGCCTCCACGCCTTGTTC
Organism: Peromyscus eremicus; assembly: GCF_949786415.1. NCBI lineage: Eukaryota > Metazoa > Chordata > Mammalia > Rodentia > Cricetidae > Peromyscus > Peromyscus eremicus. The sequence goes on along the minus strand of NC_081437.1, from coordinate 13,189,198 downwards.
AACACGATGATGCCCCGGGAATGGGAGATGGTGGTTTCTGACTTCCGCCCTAGTACAGAGTATGCTCTTGAAGCTGGATTCCATCAGCAGGTTAAGTGAACATGACCAATGTCAGTTTCCTCTGTTCATTATACATAATTTTTTTATGTATATATATGTATATATATAAATTTACTATATCTGATCGTTCCTTTAGAAGCCTTTTATGTGGCAGTAGGCCTCCAGGGAGGAGAAGAAAATGTACAAGAGCCACAGGAGCACAAACAGGCAGGATGTGAGGAGCTTGGCAGTCCGGGGCCCACCCAGCTCACCTCCTATTTCTGGCCTCCGCCGATACAGCAGCACCCCCACGTTGATGAATGCAAAAATGGTGAAGAGCGTGACTGAGAAAGCTAGGGTGCCAGGTGACACTCTGAACTGTTCCCCGTTGGCTGCATGGTAGATGGCAGCAATGGACCAGGCCACGCCGATTCCCAGGAAGACATTCACAGCATTGCTTCCAGTGACGTTGCCGATGGAGGCATCTGCGTACTGGTCCTGGGTGGCTGCTACTTTGCTGGCAAATGTGTCTGCAGGAGAAAGAAGAAGAAGAAAAAAAAAGGCCATGACACTGAGTTAACCTCACATGCATGCCCATGGGGTGCCAGGAGCTTCTACTGTGTAGTCTAGACTCAAGCCCAGAGTAGTCTGTTGTGTCTCTTTGAGTCAGTCTTCTGGTCAAAGGAACAGAGCATAGACATCAGGAGTCAAGGGCTTGGTGCTGCCTGTGTTACCAACAGAGAAAGTCCTGTGAGTCAATTTCTTTATCCACAGATATTATAGTTCTTTGTCCACTGGGCTTACATGGCAGTTTTTTTTTTTTTTCTTTCTGAAGTGTTCATAGCCCAAGTTATATCAAAATCCAATGGGGGCCTTCAAAAGACTGACTATTGGCAGGCTCCATCCAGCTGTTCTTGGTCATAATCCCTGGGGCCCAGAAATCTATTTTCACAGAATCCCGCAAGATTTCTAGGTCACTACGCGTTGAAAACGGTTGCTGGAGGGTATTACTAAAATGCTGGATCAGCAGCTATTGCTTACAGATGAGCAGGGCTAACATGTCAGGAGAGAGTTTCCTAAGATCAAGGAGCAAGTCAATACTGCAACTGAAAAGAATCAGACTGGAATCATAGCTGACATTTGCCTAGAGCCCCGAGAATAGGAAAGTAGGTTCACCTGTTTGACAGTATTGATTGTGATAATAATAATAGGCCATGAAATGAGGCCTAAAGATGATACACACACAGCAGGCGCCATGTCACACGGCTGAGAGGAAATGGTGGTGAATTTGGGGCATCTGCCTCCTGCCTTCAAGACTCACTCCATTATCATGTTCACTGTACCATCTTAACCCTCGCCGTGCCACAGACACCAGTAGGTATCCTCGAAGCTCTCTGTTGGCCAACACTCTGCACTGTGCCATTTTGTGAAGACAGGGACGTCATGGCTCACGAGAGGGCAAGTTTTTGGATAGCAATAGCTTATTAGCACACAGAGGTTTCTAATCCTCCTTTACAATGAACTTTGGGACCCTAGGCCTCAGTTGTTCATCTGTGGAATGGGATACTGATACTCACTTAGACTTGATGTTTTTAAGATGGGAGAGAATATGGAAAATGATGTTTACACTTCTTGGTCAGGGTAGGTAGCTTTCTGTTGTTTTGTAGAGATAATAAAACTAGAGTCATCTGGATTAGTTTACAAGTTGGGATGGGTTGAGCTATGGTCCCACTTGTTAATTAGGAAGATATTCCATTTCTGGCCTGTGTGATGCCTAGTTCCTGACAATGAGGATTTTTTTCAGGGCTGGTGAGATGGCTCAATGGATAAAGGTACCTGTAGTGCAAGCCTGCTGTCCTGAGTTCAATCCTTGGAACCTGTGTAAAAACCTAACTCTCCAAAGTTGTCATCCTCAATTTCCACACCCATGAGATGGCATGAACCCTCTCCACATACATACACTCTGTATCACATACACACTCATCACACACACACACACACACACACACACACACACACACACACACTCACACACAGCCATTTTCATCGTCCCTGTAAAGAATCATAAGCAACACGCTCATAATGGATGTCCATAATGGCCGCACACTGAATTCCCATTTGTAGCTTTAGTGATGGTGAGTGTTGTAGGACTACCAGCTTCTGAGCCCCATGGGTGCCTTGCAGGCTCTGGCAGGCAAGTAGCCACGTGATACTTGAATCAATGTCTCCTTTCTGCTCCTATTCTGTCATCAACATCCTTATGAATAAACTTCCATGGGAACAATGTGAAAAGCGTGCATGTTCACATCATCCTGTAGCTCTGCTGCTTTGTAATGTGGAAGGAAGTTATTTAGGTTGCCCAGAGCCTACTGCACCTGTATATCACATTCTTTCTAAAGGGGAGCTTGCTGTGTGATGTTCTGTATGCTGTGAATATGTTTTGGTCTGATTGGTTGATAAATAAAACACTGATTGGCCAGTAGCCAGGCAGGAAGTATAGGTGGGGCAAGCAGACAAGGAGAATTCTGGGAAGAGGAAGGCTGAGTCAGGAGTCACCAGCCAGACACAGAGGAAGCAAGATGTGAAGGCAGAACTGAGAAAAGGTACCCAGCCATGTGGCTAAACATAAATAAGTATTATGGGTTAATTTAAGTGTAAGAGCTAGTCAGTAATAAGTCAGAGCTAATGGCCATACAGTTTATAATTAATATAAGCCTCTGTGTGTTTACTTGGGTCCAAGCGGCTCTGGGACTGGTGGGTGACAGATTTGTCTTGACTGGGGGTCAGGTGGGACACAGGAAAACTTCCAACTACAGGAGTTGGTCAGCCCTGAGGGCCCGTTTTACTGACTCTGATCACTGTCTATGATGGATGGTAGATTTTATGTGTCTTCTAAAACTAAAGAGATGAAGAAAAGCACTACGTACTCCGTATAATGTACACAGGTTATGTGTATATTCTCATTTAACCCTCTCATGGTCTGATAGCTACATGCAATTATTCCATTTTTTTTTTTTTTTTGTAATTTTGGAATCTCTGATGTCATCTTATGATTCTTGGATAAGGGTCCTGGACAGAGGAAAAATTTTTAGGCCAACATGATTTCAGGGTCCATTCCCAGCCCACACCACACTGCCTATCCCAGGAAGACCAAAGGTTTCTTTCTCCTTAGTTTGTTACAAGTCCCTTTGTTCCTTCTACCCAGAAACTTTGAAGCAGGTTTTCATCAAAGAGCTTTCTCTGTTTCGAGGGGAAGAAGCCTGAGAAGGCACAGACCATCTGCTAATCCACCTTTTGGATTTGCTCTGCCTTCTTTTGCATTTGCCATTACACAGAGCAGCTCCACCAGGAGCCTCGGAGATGGGGGGATAAAGCAAGCCAGACACATCCTAATGGTCTCTGCATTTCATTATCAAAAGTTATTGGAGCTGCTGATGCTGAAGCCGCCTAAAAGAAACAAAGTTTTATGCTTTTCTTCTCCAAGGGCAGCCAGTGTAATGGAACAAAGAGATAAAGAATCAAGAGGCCATGGTGGGAGAAAGCAGCTTAGGGGAGAGTGCCTACTGGGGAGCCCCTGAACCTTGTTCTGATCTCCAGTGACTGCCATCACTGTCTGGTGGTGACAGGTGGCCAACCAAGTGAAGTGGGGCAGTCGGAGGAGGAGAGATTCCCTTCTGATGCAGGGACAGGTTACAAAGCAGTCCTCCTCCCCTGACATGTGGTTCCAGGGGTCCTACCTCCTCCACTCTGCAGGGGAAAAGAATATAGTCCAAGATTCAGGTATCCAGGGGAGCTGACCACCCAAGCTGGTCATGTTTGCTGGGTTGGAGAGCATGCCAAGTTCTGTGGCAATTTCCAGTGTTGCTGTTTTTCAATAGCCTGTTTATGTGAATATTGTGTGAACATTCCAATTTGTAACAACAGGTTCTGATTTCAAATACTTTTCTCTAGAGTCCCTGACAATTAGGAGCCCAAATTACTGACTTGCTGCATAAATAAAACATGTTCTGGGCCTTCTTGAGTCTGGTAGGTTTTATTTACCTGGGTTATTCACTGGGCCATTTGTCTATTTTTATTTTCAATTCAGAGCTGTGTAATAACATTGAAAGAATGTATGCAAGTCCAAATCATTAATCATGACTGTGATAGCTAGCCATAGCTTAGGTTTCCAAATGCCACACAATGGGGTCTTCCCAAATCACCCTCTATTGCTTCTTTGGTGCTGTGTGCACAGAACAGCATCCCACACACCATATATTAGAGTGTGATAAACCCTACCTGGAGCACTGAGCCTATAATCTGACTGTGGTTGAACAAGACAAGTGCTGATCTACAAAGAAAAAGCCAAGAAACAACTACTGCCTTGGTTTTGGAAGGGGGGGGGTAATGCTGGGAGGTTGGCTCACCAAACATAGAGACAGAGGAATCAGATTTCCATTGCCATTCACATACATTCAGACATGTTGATGACAGCATACATCTACTTTTATACATGCATACCCCCAGCCAGCTTCTCATGCTGTAATTCCCATCTTGAGCACCAATGAGTTGTAACCTAGTTGTAAAGTCTACAACATTTAGTCCTGTTAGTCTGGATGACTATAAATCAGGAAGAGGGAAGGTTTCCAGGAATTAAACCCAACATCAGAAAGTTAGGTCATAACTGTCCTTTGTAGGGCTGTTTCCAGTTCACTTTATATAGCCAAGACATCAGGTCAGCATACAAGAATAACTCCCTGTTTTCTTCCAGGACTTATTTTTTTTCTTAACCTGGATCTCTTCAACTTTATAGTTACTTAAACATCTCTCTTGGAAATGGCCGTCCTTACAACGTCACAGGTGGGACATAGGCTTCTCTGCTATAATTCAAGAGTGTCACTTCACCTCAGAGGGCTTATCTTATTCTCTATGGTTTGAAGACAACCGCCCAGTTCCAAAGTGATTTGTACTTAGGAGGGACTTTTCTGGAGCCCAGCTCCATGGTGGAGATACGGTTATTTCTCCTTCAGCACATACAGATTGCGGACACTCTAAGACACGGTCCATGATATACGGAGGTTCATGGTGTCAAAGGAGGAGGCAGCTCACCAGGGAGATACTCTTGCAGCTATCTGAAGGCTCCTTTGTAAGCCATACCCCTTCCCGTTCCAGTTTCCTCATCTAAAAATGAAGAATCCAGAAGATCTCTAAACCGCTAACACTGCTGTTTATTGGGTGGTCCACACACTATACCAGCATATTAAGTTCACTGTGGGATTTCTTCTACATTTTAGATGTGACCAATTGCTTCTGTTAGAAATACTAGCGGTTCAAGGAAGGAAGATTTTCAGACCTGAAGCCCTTGCACTGACCAAGATGTTATTAGTTTTAATAAAATTAAACCACACAACCCAGCCTTTTTATCTTTTGACATTAGGTAGAAAGCATTGGTAAATGTATTATCTCCCGCCTTTATGTGGGAAGCTACAGTGTAAATGGGATAGAGGAAACTTCGTCTCAAAGGCTGTGGTTCATTTTAGTAGTGTTTTCATATCAGTGGCATCAGACGTGGGGAAACCTTTGCTTACAAAATGTATATTTGGGATCCACTCTAGGCTAATTTACTTAAACCCTATAGAAAAAGGATTTAGGAATACACCTTTTTTAACAAGTACTTTAGTTCCACAGCTAGAGAGCCACAGTCCTATGATTCTGAAATAAGAGGACAGGCTGCTAGTGCCCACGGTGTGGGGTCTTGCTAGGAGGCATGGATGCTGATGTTCGGGGGAAGCAGCTAGTCAGAGGTGGGGGGCAGCTGGAGTCTCTTGGAAATCTTGATGCCCCAGATATGATAGTCATTTTACTCATAAAACAACTTGGGTGGTCCCGGTGACGGTGCTGGGGCTGCCTAACCGTCATCTCACCCTGAGTTATGCTTCGTGCTTATTTATTTATTTATTTTTAAAAAACACCAGTATTTCTGCACAGCTACCCTGAAAAGCCAGTGGTGGTGGTGGGAAGGGAGGGGAGGGATCTTCCTAAATGAACTAGATTCTGGCTCCTCTTCCTAGAGGAGGAAAGGTAGGGTGTATCTACCTGGAGGCTTTGAAGGGAAGTGAGTCATCACGAGTGGAATCTAATGAGTGCTTAACATCACTAGCTGATTCTATAAGGCAGCAGAGTCAGAGACCCTGTAAGTGTCCGGGAGCCGCCAGTCTTCATGCTGATGCTTCTAAACTTTCGGGAGCCGTAACAAATGCCTTTTGTCAGAGAAACTTCGCAACTTTACAGTCCCCTGCTTTTAAATATGATCACATAAAAATTATTCTCACAAATGAAAGCAACTCTTACTTTTAGAGTTTCGGAAGACCCAAGTCATCAAAAGTCATTAGAGGTCTAGCTAAGCCTACCATCTTCCAAATGGCTGTAATGCAGCGCTGTTTAAGCATTACATAGGCATGCTCCTCTGTCCTTTTCTCCCTTCCTGGTCCTCTGCCTCCCTCTCAAGAATTCAGGCAGAAATAATCTATTCTGGTGTTAATTCTTCTGTCATCGCTAGCCAGACATAAACAGGCTTTAGCTTCTGGTTAGAGTTAGTTGTGACATTTATATACCCAAGTAAATATGGATGCCTCCCCCTCCCCCATTTCACTGGTTCACGTGAAAGCAATCCATATTTAGCCTCCAAGCAGAGTGCCAGAAACCAGAGAATTACAATTGACTGATTAACTTTGAGTAAGGAAAAGGATTGTAAAAGCTAAGTCAAGGGTGGAGATGAGGTGGGGGAGCCCTCAAACTTTCTGCCTATAAAAGCTGTCCTTAAAGAGATTGAGAAAGATATGGAGATAGTTACTAAAAACTCAAGAGGTTGCATGTTGTCAAGATCAAAGTTCCTGCTGTTTGTCATTTTTATCCCCAGGGGCAAATTGGAATCAGCAGGACGACTTTGGGAAAGGGCAACTTGCTGGGTCCCCCGGACTCTGCTTACTAGTCTGGGGTAGGGCCACAGCATGGACAGTTTTAAAGGTTTCACAAGCATTAGCCACTGGTGTCCATGGCTTCTTCCTCCCTGAAAGGAAGACAAGCAACTCCCCTAGGCTAAACCGGCAAGATTTCCGATGGGATGGCTCTGATGTCACCAGCAAAGTGAGCTGCCTTTGCTATCAAATGACAAATTATTTCTCATTTTGATTTGTTAACGTGAATGCAAGCATTTTGCAAAGGTACTCCTGGGCCTTAGATTTCCTACCATATATCTGACGCTCTGGAGTTAAAGCTCAAAGAAAGAAGTTCCCATTCAAAGAGGGAAAGAAAAGGAGTTTATATTTCAGGGTACACAAAGTGAAGAAAAGGAAGAGCACAAACAATTTAATCATCTTTCCAAAATGTACTTTCATACATATTCTCAGCTGAAAATGGCAATCCTCTAATCTATCGCACTCAAACAGGGTAGTTTTTAAGTGAAATGTTCATAAATTCTTTTTTTTTTTTTTTTTTTTTTTTTGGTTTTTCGAGACAGGGATTCTCTGTGTAGCTTTGCGCCTTTCCTGGGACTCACTTGGTAGTCCAGGCTGGCCTCGAACTCACAGAGATCCTCCTGGCTCTGCCTCCCGAGTGCTGGGATTAAAGGTGTGCGCCACCACCGCCCGGCCTCATAAATTCTTGAAAGGACCCTAAAATAGACTCTTCCTCCGTGGAACTCCTAGGTTCCTGGCACTTGGTAAAATTTGGTAAAAAATCCCTGGCTCTGTTTTTTTCCTTGCTGAATACATATCCTGAGCATTTTATTTTTTAAAAGATTTTATTTGCATTTCTTTGATTGTGCGCATGTGGGAAGGGGGATTATGCACATGAATGCAGTGTCTGCAGAGGTTGAGAGACCACCGGGCCCCTTTGACCCGGGGCTGCAGGCAGTTGTAAGCCCTTGGATGTGAGTGCTGGGAACAGAACTGTTTACCTTTAAGAACAGTGCACACTCCTAACTGCTGAACCAGCTGTCTCTTTAGCCCCATCTCGAATCTTTAAGATGGCCCTGATGGCTGACTTGGAATGGGAATTGCTTTATTTATTTAAATTTCTTGGTCACTCACTCCGTCTTCTCTCTGGTTCTAAAGAAACCCTGAACAAACTAGCCGAGTTTGCAGATAACCAGTGCTAGTCCTCTCTCGCTGTCTCTGGAGATTTTCCTGTGGGTCTGAAGTAGACCGGACTATATGTGCTTGCCGCCTTGGTACCCTCGCTTTTGAGTCCCATTTGTTTATTGCAAGAAATAAAAAAGTCATATATATAACAATGTGCTGTGGGATGGTCTGTACGGAGAATGTGTTGCTCTGATTGGTTAATAAATAAAACACTGATTGGCCAATAGCCAGGCAGGAAGTATAGGCGGGGCTAACAGAGAGGAGAAATGAGGAAACAGAAAAGCAGAGAGAGAGGCAGGACTAACAGAGAGGAGAACTGAGGGAACAGGAAAACAGAGAGAGAGACCTGTGAGCCGCCGCCATGACAAGCGAGATGTAAGGTATCAGTAAGCCAGGAGCCACGTGGCAACTTATGGATTAATAGAAATGGGTTAATTTAAGATAGAAAAAGTAGATAACAAGAAGCCTGATATGGCCATACAGTTTATAAATAATATAAGCATCTGAGTGATTATTTTATACGTGGGTTGAGGGACTGCAGGGGCTTGGTGGGACCTGGGGAGAAGCTCTCCAGCTACAACAATGTCTGAAATTCCAATATGTATTTGATCAAGCAAGGGGTGTGAGGTACACTGATGTGAGAGAGGTCCTTTGGCTCTTTTTAAACGTTATGGGCAGGCAGCTGAACGATGATGGTGTCTGTTCATCAGGGAGATATTTACCAAATGGAGGCTAAGGGAGGTGGCTGGTAGGTTCACCTGAATCAGTGTAACTCTGTGGGTGGCCACTATTACTACTGAGGAACCCTGGTCCTAACTGACATGATCTACATAATTCAGGTTTGGTAGCAAGGAGCCAAGCTGTGGAGACAGATCTGGCCCTGCTCTCTTTTTCCGTGAACTGACTATGTTAATTCAGGATGATTGATCTCAAAGGCCTCTGAAAACCTCATTTGTAAATTGGGTAAAATGTTAGCGCTCATTTGTATGGATGTTAAAGAGTGATCTTACAAAGCAATGTAAAAAGGCCTCGCCTGGTACCTGGAAGATGGTAGTTGTAGAAAAAAAGAAAACAAAAAACAAAAACAACCCCCCAAGAAAACTCCAGTATCTATTATTACGTTTTCAGAACTTTTTGTTCCATCAACAGCAGAGATTATGGTGATGACATGCATCACAGTTTCCTTCAGTAAGGTGATTGGGGCTAATAGATTTTCTGTTGGATGATGGGAGAATGTATTTTGGTCTGCGATGTCTAGAAATGGTGGTAGCAATGGAGACAATAGTGAACATTTATTTGGGCTTACTAGGTTAAGCATTATACATGGATTCCCACTTAATGTAGACCACCCTGTAATGTGTACACCTACTATTACCTTTATTTTATAGATAAGACAAATAAAGTGTAAAGAGGAAGGGATGTGCTCAAAGTTACATTTACCAATGGGAGGCGAAGCTGAGATTCATTACAAAGGAGTAGGGCTGTTGTAGGAGATTCACTTGTGTTTTTACTCAGAGACTGCCAATGGAGTCAGGCCTTGGTTCAGAGGGCACAGTCCACATTTAGCTGGCAGGAGTGGACCATAGAGTTCTCTGGCAGACTCAGGGAACATGGACACACAAGAGGAATATAGAGGGCCCAAAGGAGATTGGGAAGGCCTTTTGGAGCAGGGAAGCATGGAGAGTAGAGGTCTCTGGTCGTTTCCTCTGTTGCTCTGTGAATCTACCAGGTTTTACCCTAATATCTGACTCCTGATCATTTTTTTTATTAATAAACCAATAAAAGAAAAATGTCATATCTGGCACCCAATGTAGGGCTCAAAAATCCAAACATAGGGGCTGAAAAAGCTACAAAAAGTTCTGAACAAGAAGCCAGATGTGGATTCCTAGTTCTGCAGTCTCCCAGGCAGGCCAGTGTCAGAGGCGCATGAGAGATGCCAGGAGACACAAAACAAGCAAGACACACAGAAAGAGAGGTTACAGCCATGTGGCAGCACATAGATTAATAAAAGTAGGTTAATTTAAAGTTCTAAGAGCTAGTTAGGAACAAGCCTAAGCTAAAGGCTGAGCTTTCATAGTTGATTAAAAAGTCCTTGTGTTGTTATTCGGGAGCTGGCTGGCTGGACAAAAAGAGACCCATCCATTACATAGGGCTTTGGCTGGAGGCCAGATTCCTTCATCGTCAGTCCTGGGGGGCAACTAAAAAGACTAGACCACGAACACATCATAAAACTGAAAAGAGCTGAAAGAAAATACCAAGAACCCTTGTCTCATCTGCCATCAACTGTAACTACCCAATGTTACAATAGCTGCACATGAGAAAGAAAATGAATAAAATCGTTTTCTGTGGAAGCACCAGATCAGCTTCTTAAGCAAAATACTATACTGAAAAGGGCTAGAAACAGGCTAAAAGGGAGCTGCTTTCATGGAAGGCCCTCTGATCTTCTAGAACTTTAGGAGAGTAGTAACTGACATCAAAGTCATTGCTCAGTCCTTGATTTCTTGGATCATGTTTATGTTGTCTCTCTCTGCAATACCCCCAAACAGGCATGAGTAAACCTTTTTTAAATAGAACCAGGGTTCTCATAATTCTACATTTGAAGTATGATTCTATTACTTGTATTATGAAACTTACGGAGTCTATGAGAGTATAAATTCAGTTTGAACTAATTCAGCAGCATTTGGCTGATTTTGAAAAGGGAAAAGAAAACATATTTGGGTCTCCAACACATAGGGGCATTACTAGTTGTCATCTCATGCCAGCTGGTTTGTGATATAGAAACTCACTTTCTGTTTCTAAGATAATCCAGGCCCAGCTTCTCTCTCTCTCTCTCTCTCTCTCTCTCTCTCTCTCTCTCTCACCTATAGGGCTGTGATGGAACTTCCTGGTCAGCTCAGTTACTGTAGCAATTGACCCTGTGAATCTAGACAGCACATTAGACACCCAACATGTTCCTTTGTCCTGGGGATAATTATTCCACCCAGACGTGTCTTTGTTCATTTTAAGTCTGGATAAATATGGACACCACTTAAGGTAAGCAAATGGAGGCAACAAACAGAAGACGTCAGTGTTTAACCTCCATCAACACTTGGATGGGAGGGGGTAGGTGACATTCAAGGACAGGTGTTCTGGAGGGGATACTGAAACGTTTTGGTGATTTAAGTGTTGAGTTCACATTTGGCTGTGATTTGGTGTGGATCCCAGAATTAGCTCATTCCTGCATAAGTGTACATAACTATGTGAGGTGAGAACACAAAGGTGCCGATCAAAAGCCTAAGAGCTCACGCACCGTTCCAGCACTTCTGCAGATTTAGAAATGGAACTAAAGTTGGGAATAAGTCGAGCAGGTGTATAAGTCTGTATAAAGTCTTCCTTAATGCAGAGTTTTTAAATGTTAGAGGAAAATTTGGAAAACTGACTTGTCCAATATCTTTGATAAAATAAATTGTTACTTCATATAATATTTTACAACTCTTAAAATCATAAGAGTACTCTAAGTGTTCATGACACACTATTATTCAGTGACAAAGCAGGTCATGTGATACACGTAAGATTAGTTTGTTTAAAAAGTGAGGGTCAATAAGTTAGATAGACTTGTGTGAATATTTTTGTGCAATTTCTTTAAACATTACAGAAATTTAAAATTTGAAAGCTACCGGAATGTTAATTGATGGCGAGACTGAATATTTCACAGCTCATTAATATTCCCTGTCTTATTTACAAAGGACGTGTATTGTTATTTGTGTTATTAAAAGGCTCATAATAAATATAGACACTAAAAATAGGCTTATAAGCAATACAGTTTATCTACAAGAATGAGAGTTGGGTTTAAGAATTTTTTTCTGGTACTTTTGGCTGTTCCAATGGTCAGAGTTAAGCCAGGCAGATGGAAGGCATCATACATACAACATACAGAATGGAAGTGTTTAAAGGGTATAGAGGCTGAGGAGGGGGTTGCATAAGAGACCAAATGGGGGGGCATCCTGGCCATCAGGGCTTAGCTTGGAGCTTAGGTTCAGGAATGTGTCCAGGATAGGGCAAGTTACAAAGAAGAGCAGATTTTTTTTCTTTCTTGAAAAAAAAATCATTTTTTTCCTTTTTTAAGACAGGGTTAAGTCTTACGATATAGCACTGGCTGGTTCAAAACTAGTTATGTAGCCCAGGCTGCCCTTCCATTCACAGAGATTTGCTTATGTCTGCCTCACAAGTACTGGGATTAAAGGCTAGGACCATTGTGCTCAGCTGAGGAGCATGACCTTTAAAGAAACGTCACCAACAGAGAGCCTCTGTGTCTCCGATTCCTTGTGTCTTCATTTTGTACCCTGTGTTACAGATACCTTATATTTTATTGACCAATCTGTATGTTCTGTTGATTGCATTGCACAGAATTGCTCTGCATAGTCACTTGACCTCATTAAAAAAACTTTTATAGGCTTGCTAAGAGATCTGTACCTTTGAGATACTTGAGAAAGAAACACAATGCCTGCATCTTTCAGCCTTTATACTTGGGATCCTTCTAGATGTATAATTAGTACTACAAACACTACACGGGATGCCCAGGACATCCAATGGGTTGAACCCACCTGTCTCTTTCCCACTCACCCAGAACAATAGCCCTGGATACTTAATGCCTGCTGGCAAACATCTTCTAATCTTACAGATGCATGCCCATTTCAGAGCACTGACACAGCTGTCATGTGATTTTTCCTGCTTTCACCAACAATTATGAGGTGAGTTGGACAGCTGCCCTTAGCTTCACATCACCCTCACCCCCAAGGGGAAAACAGTATCTTTTCATCACTTTCCTAGATCGTGACCCATGTTTGGCACTGATAAACCTCTGTATTATCTAACTTTCGGAGCATCTGTGAGTATTAAAGTGATTAAGTTACACAAAATTACTTTCTAGTCAATGAAACCACACCAGTGTAGCTGACATTGAAACATTTCGTCGTTGTGTGTATTAATTTGAAATAGTCTACCCTTAGGAAATCATCATTAATAATTCATGCCTTGGTGGGATCATGTTTCGATATTTTCAAAGCCAGAAATAACCTAGAATATTTAGTATGGAGGGAATCAAGGAGGTTAGGGAGAAAAAATCCAGGGCACTGGGGAGAGCAGCTGTGGTAGACGTGAAATGAGAGTAGTATCTTCCAGAGAGAGAAGAAAACACTAAGTGATCAAAGGCATTATGTGAAATGGGAAGCTTAGAAAATGTAATACGTTCCCATAGCTTTAAAGACTAGACCTGTCAGTGTAAGTCTGTGGGAAAGGCTAAAGGCTTACGTGTAAGTGTCAGTGATTAGTGGTCTAAGGAGTTGACCTGCCCTATTCAAACGTTGCCCCACCCCCACGTAAAGACTGTTCTATGACATCATAGTTTGTTTTATTTTCTTCTCAACAGCTTCTATCTTCATTCCTAAGTGCCATGCCCAGAAATGGGGTACAGGCTCCCTGGAATTCCCTACATCCCTCTACTGCTCTCTTGTGAAGTTCTGCCTAGTGCTTAGTGGGTCCTTGTGAGATATTTCTAGAACGAATGAGGGGGAAGGGATGCAGAGTAGCCTGAAGCCACTCCCTGCTTATATGCTACTTCCTTTCTTTGAATATCTTTGAAAACTGGTACAGCCCTCTTTTTTGAATGCCTTTAAGACGAGTGCAGAAGAAAGACAACTTGAGTTTTTTCATGGAAGAGTGCCATGTTATTTCACAAATCATTTTAGGCTTCCTAGTTATTTATGGGTCTTGTCAGGCAATTTTTACAGATTTTTATGCTTATTTCTTGTCACTAAAAATCCACCATAGACTCAGGACAACAATATTTGATTTTAGAAAACGTACTGATAGCAACATCTTCTGTATCAACTTCTCTTTACTGACTAAACGCAGGACTCCAGAAGCACAGAGCTTGGGGCAGGTAGCACCTCCAAGGATTTCTGGAGCAGGGCCATAGCAATTGCTCACGCCCACACAAGCATCCTTACCCTCAGATCCCCATCTGACAGACAAGCTACCTTTGGGGGCTCTCATTGCCAGTTTCAGCTATCCGAAGCCTCAGCAAGAAGGGCATTTTCATGACCGTTTTGGTACAACTGTGCTTTCTTTGTTATTCTGTAAATACAACTCAGGAACGGCAGGCTGTAATTAGTCCTCTGCTGAGCCTGGCTGCAGACCCTATTGGGGATCATTTTTGTTTGGAACTGCAGAGAGTTTTGCTGTTTGTCTTGACCCATGATGTTATACTATGATAACCTAATAATAGCTTGTAATTTATGAGAGACCATGTCCCAAAGCCGCCCCCCCCCCCCCAGATTCCAGAGGAGGGAAAAAAAGAAAACAAGAATAATACAGTTTTCTGATAGCAAATAATAGAGCACAAATCAGCCATCTACTTTTTGTGCTTGACATACAGGATTTATATTTGCTGAGCTAAATGAAGGTCATCCAAATACAGCCACTCCCCATTTTAAGCATCTTTGGGATCACGTGCTGGAAAAGGTGTCTATATCATGGGAGGCACTTTGTGGATTTAACTTTTAGAATGAAGCAGGGTATATAAACAAGTAATATGAAGTTTATGCAGAATGTAAGGTCTGTGTGCTGGGGGAGCAAAGATGGTACCCAGCTGGCATTGCCCATAAATGCCAAGCACCATGGCTTCATATTTATACCATACATTATTCCAAATAGATACCAACATTCTTTTATACCCATGTGTGAGATTTACCTTTCAAATTCAGTGAGCATTGTTTTTGCGCTCTTTTCTAAAAACACCAATGAGCCTAAATTCACTCTTTTGTTCACACTGTCATGGGACACGGTAAGATAGTTACACCTTCTTATAGCCTAATGTTTCTTTCTTCTTAGGCGTTTGATAGCAGTGTAGAATTCCTTGTACAGGGCAAGGAGCCAGTGGTTCCTGATGGATAAGTCCTGGCTTCTGTATTCTCTCCCTAATGTTTGGGATGGATTTGTACTAATAAGAGGACCAAAAGGGTGACACCTTGAGGCCACCAGGAGGAGCGTGAAAAGCTGAAGTAATGGCATGGGGCTTCTTGACACTGTGTTTTGATCAACAGACTGAAGTGGCCAAAGACATTCACACTTACATAACGTTAATCAAGGAGGAGTGATGTTGATTCTACGCATCACTGTGTAAGTTTTCCCCCTCGTAAACAATAATGACTGAGTTAATAGTACTCCTGGGGAGAAGGTATTTGGATTGTTCTCAAGATGTTCAAATCTATAGATGCACGAAGCAATAAAGATGGAAATACCCCACACAGAGTTGTGAGATGTCCGGCGAGAAGAACTTTTAGACACCTTTAAAAGTTTGCAGTAAATTCTACCCTTCTGTACTGTTCGAGGAAAGACAATTACAGGAAGATGGAGATCCCAAGTTTTTATATTGACATTTCCTCAGTGCTAACTCGGAAAAGACAGACCAGTAGAGTCAGAAACTGTGTGAGGGCTTGCTCGAGGCTGAAGGAAGAAACCAAGATTATCTGTAAATAGTGAGGGACCTTATTGGGATCATTCAATGCCACAAAACAGGAGTAGGATAAAAGATGGCATAACCCAGTGAACTTACTAAACAGTCACTATGGACTGTTCTTCAAATGTGTGAATTTTATATTTGTAAGTAATGCCTCAGTAAAGTGTTAAAATTGTAGAACAGAGAAGTGGTCTTTGAAATTTTTCATTACCTTGTCTTCAAATGTAAAGAGAAAGAAAGAGAACACCAACCAAGGCACCATTCTAAGTCATTTGCCACAGGCCTGCACGCTTGTTGAACTTCGGGGAGCTAAGGGGACTGATGTCCTTATTCTACATGACGTTTGCCTCTTGTGACCTGTCCCTAAGACAGAAAGAAGTGGGGATTTACATTCACTCACAACACCCAAGAATCACAACGGGATTTCAAGCATAAGAAGATGTGCACACATGGGTCAGCATGCACACATACACACATAGCATCTCATTTCTACTGACGCCCTTGCTTTGACTGGCAGAGAGTATAGTATGTTAAGTCTCAGATAAGACAGAATGGAATATTTTTAGCTCCTCTTATCCTGCGATTCTAACGAGGCTGAGTGAAATTGGCTGGCATGCGATTGGGCTCTAACCCAAAGCCTCTGCAAGGCTTCAGGCTGGCATGACACATGCTGAGGATCTCTGCTCCCTGCACTGCCTCCTGAGAGATGACGTCATTGCCATCCTCCTGGTCACCATCCAGACTTGTGTTCAATACCAGGCGTTTTTACAGGATGGGGGAAAAATTAAGTTCAGTAACTGCTAATGGGACGCTTGAAAGTTTTCTTGAAAGACATGTAATGCGGACTAAATGCAGAAAAAATAAAGGCTGCAAGTAGTTCTGAAGTGGATCTCCCAGGTGCTTACACGTGTTCCGGGCTCTCTGTACTGTCTCTTTTGCAGAGTGTTTCATTCTAGAGCCAGAGGCAGCCGCGGTATGGGCGACAGAACAGTTCTTAGGAAATCTGGTGTCCAGCCATCTTTTGTTTCGCTGTCTCTGTCAAGTTTTGCTTCTTTAAGTTTCGTTCAACCCCAATTACATCACTTAAATGCGGGTGACTGCTCCTGGCTGCCGAGGGGTTAAGATAGGGTCTCTAAGAAAGCCTCCAGAGTGACTAATGCTGCCTTGGGGCAGCTTCTCTGGCATGGTCCCTGGGTGGCCTTGCCTCTAGCCTGACTGTAGGCCTGACAGTCCCTTTTGAGCTGTTCTGACCTTTCTTGGTAGTAAAGACACTGGCTGTCTAATGTTAGAGTATCAGGAGAGTAAACACTCCTGCCGGATGTAGCCTCGGGGGGGAGGGGGGGGGGAGCCGACACCATGTCCGCTGGGGAATCTAGGCAGCGGGTGGACCGTTTGGACAGGAAATGTTTACCATCTAACTAGGTATGCACACACACTGTAGGGTGGCTCTCCTTGAGCATGCGTGTCTGACTTGAGGTGCCAGCGTTCCGAGGCTCAAGCTCACGAAGATGCAGTACAATTGCAGGACACAAAGACCCTAGGGATTCCCACTCACCCAAAGCCCCAGTACACTGTGTCAAGGGAGACCGGCCTATCATTTATGTAGTTATCCATGCTTTGATAGGTCTGGGGCTAAATACCCCGGGAGGACTCAACTTTTTAACTAGCAGAATGAATGAGAAGAATAAAAGAGACTGAACATTTCTTTTTGTGTCTGCTTTGCCTGGTGCCAGGTCCTTTAAAGAGAGGTGATTCTCACAACAGTTCTGTGAGAGATATTTTCAATTTTTTCCCCCTGGTGTATATCTTCATATGGGTTCACATACATGAACCCATGCATGCATATAAAGGCCTGAGGTTGACATCAGAAGTCTTCCTCAGTAGCTCTCTGTCTTATTCATTGAGTCAGGGTCTCTCACTGTACCCCAAGCTTGCTGATTAGTCTAGTCTAGCTGGCCAGCTTGCCCCGGGGGTCTCCTGTCTCCACATTCTGAACACTGGAATTGCAGATTTCCTAATCCTCACCCTCCTGTTTGCAAGACAAGCACTTTAAATGCTCAACCACGTCCTTATTTGAGAGAGATTATTATTATTTTTGTTATTGTTGTTGTTGTCTAAGTCAGGTCAGGAAAGCAAGGCTTACAGGCATCAAACAATGTGCCTCCACAGTGCTTCATGCACAATAGTAAGTGGGGGAGGGAAGGATGGTTTCCATTCCGGTCCACCTGACTCATCAGCTCACATTCTTTTATATCAACCTGTCTGTGAGCTCTGCACCAACATCAAGTCTTTTTGAATGCGATGCAAGAGGAAACTGAGCCAATATGACTCCCTGCTCTTCTCTATAGAGCTCAGATGGCCGCTGATTTAGAATGGCTGGGTATGATTTCCCACTGAGAGGTGCTTTGCTTGGATAGAGTGTTGTCCTGTCCCCTTCTGGTCCAGTCTCTGTGGTTAAGCAAAGGGCAGACTGAACGAGTTTCTTGACAAATCCTTGGACAGTTGCTCACTCTCAATCTCCTGGAGGTTGACTTCCAAAGCTATCAGCAATCCTTTTCTTGTCTGTTGGGAGAGCATCCTGAATCTCTCTGGGCTCCACCTGCCCACATCTAGACAGCTGTGTACTACTGGCAGCTGGACCTAGCCTTGCAATGATTAAAAACAAGGCTTCACATGCATTAGCTGTATGTGTCTGTGCTGATGAGGAATGTCTTGGCATTTTGTTTATCACTAGCTATTTCAGAGCTGAATAATGATAAGAGTTTCCAGTAGACCAAGCTTTAAAATGTTGACTTTTAAAATAATGAGTACAGGATTATAAAGACAAGTCTTTACTAACTTCTGAAATTGTTTGAAACATAAACCCTACTATCTGATTTTTATTCCAAAGGGAATAACAGCCTGGGATCAAGAGCTTGCATATAACCCCAGGATGGCATGTTTTAAAAGTACAAAATGTCAAAAATGAGGCACAGAGAAATGAATAATTCCAGGAAAATTGTAAGTCACAGGGGAAAGAGTGTGTATACTTTAAATATCTGTTCAAAATGGCATTGCAGGATGGCTAAGAACTGTATTATCAGTTCCACAAACTCCATCCATCTGAACTTTAAGTGTGGACAAATAATTTATTCTCTTAACCTGGTGAAACATGAAAGCCTTGGTGTTCACTCTCTTGTGGGTTTGTCTTTAGGAAGGGCCACCACCGTCTGCAACTGTAGATGTGGTACCTCAGACATTTCCATGGTGACATTGAGATTTGCGTCTCTCTGAGATAGTAATATGACTTCGGCTACATACAAGATATTTTAAGGCCCACCAAGAAATAAAGCAACATGATGTGGAAAATGATAGGATACTTCTTACTTAAATATCACATAGAATACGTTAGTTCTGAGAGCCATTAGACGCTAGGAAATTAAAAACTGAAACATAGACCATTAGTGAGTAATTTTTGTTGTAAAGAGATCACAAAAATAGTATGTTTTTAAGCACAGGGGAAAACAAATTGAACAAGCTCACTTTTAGGAGCAGGAGCAAGGGACAAAATATACAAGCCGAGGTTGCAAGGGAGCAGCACCATATCACTGAAAAATGAGATCATAGGCACTGTGAATAGAGTACACACATCTCACACCCACTTGGAGCTTTATGGTCACCTGCAAAATTTCCTCTCTTGCTCATAACTTTTTCCATTTGTCATCACTTTCTGATGACCTCCAATCCTTCTGACATTGTTCAGAAGTGATCTTGGCATCAGTTCTGAGATAATTAATTCCCGCACCGTATGTTAGTGTTCAGAGCATATTATTTACTCCTCTAATCAATTATATCTGAACTGCCATGTAGCATTACTGCCCATTTTTCAGGTATGAGAGCTAAGGCACAGAGAGTCCAGACACCTCTTGGGCCCACACTGTGAATAACAGGACAGAGACCTGAACTGAACTCCTGGTGCACATCGGCACTGCAGGGAGAGAACATGGTGGACAGTCAATAGAATCAGCTTCATCCCAAATTCTTTCGTGGTATTTAAGAATCTGAGGGTGCTATCATTCAAAAATGATATAAAGCCCCCCGCCCCCCCAAAAAATAAGAGCTTATGTTTGCGAATTTTTCTATATACAAACCGAAAAAAAAAAGTTCAAAGCCATCTAGAATTGTATTTCCTTTCATGTCTTAAAACCTCCAGAGGGAAATAATTCCTACATGACATATTTCAAAGGATAAAGGGATAGTCAGAGCACTAAAGGAAATAGAAAATCTTACAGTGCCGGAGGCTAAAAGACAGCCTAGAATGCCCATGCTCTGGAAATGCTCTGGTCTCTAGTGAGCAGCTGGCAGCGGGAAGCTTGAGGGGACAGTAGGCAAGCGTCAGGGTACAGACCGGCCGATAGACTGCAGAAAGACCAAGGCCAGGCTTTGGGGGTGGGAGGCAGAATACTTGCAACTGCTCAATCTCTAAGAGGTTTCCTTGTAATACCAGAAGAATGTTTCCTTCTGTCTGAATCCAATGTAAACAAGAGGGAAAGGAAAAGCCTGTATCTAGAATCCAGGCTATGAAGCAGACTGTCTTGGCCCCACAGACAGGATTTATCCGAGTAAATTTCTGCGAGTGAAATGTCCAATCAAGAGAGGCCTCTCAGTTTCAACAGGCTGATAGCCAAGAGTTTTTGCTCTTGCGTCCTCGTTGAATCTTGAGTTTCCTTTTCTTTAGAAACAGAGGGACGTGATGTAGTTTTGGACTAAGGGGACAACAGAGTATACCAAAACATTTAAAAGTAGTGGTCTGAGTTCTGGGTCTTAGGAGCAGGAATCATAGGAGAGAAAAGAAGAAGCAGAGGCAAAAATTTGTCTTGTTGCTCGACACAGTTTCCGCTACACACAAAAGTATGAATGAGAAAGAGACGTTTCTCCTCCGAGATCCTCTGCGCCTTTCGGCTTTGCCCTTTGCCCTCTACAGCAACGGCTTTCTCAGATGTGCTCTGTCCCCCAGGAGCCAGCCACACTCTGAAAGATTCTGTATTTGTCTTCCTCCATAATCAGAGATGCTTAGCAGTCTCTAGAGAGCTTTAGGAAGAGTCTGACTGAGTCAATTAATGCTAATGAGTAAATGCCTGGTTTGCCCATTCGTGTGTGTGTGTGTGTGTGTGTGTGTGTGTGTGTGTGTGTGTGTTAGTTAGATAATAATAACGTACAAGAACAAAACCAAGAGGTCAGTGAGATGCATTAGTAGGTAAATGTGTAAATGAAGCCACCAAGACTGATGACTTAAGATTGAGAAAGGAGAAAACAGACTTCCACAATTTGTCTACACAGAGAGACAGAGAGAGAGAGAGAGAGAGAGAGAGGGGGGGGGGGAGGGGGAGGGGAGAGGGAGAGGGAGAGGGAGAGGGAGAGGGAGAGAGAGAATAAATAAAAATGTAGTGAACGGAAAAGAACCTCAACCCTCATGAAGTAATAAAGCTGAGTGGTCTGCTTGACACTTGGAGGTTACCAATTAAGGTTAAACACAATTGTCGATGAGCAAACAGTTCTGTGCACATGAAGGGGAAGAGTGTTTCACAGCCAGTGAGACCCTGAGATAGCAACTAACTCAGTTGTGGAGAACCGAAACAGAGTAGCAAGCCCAAAGCACAGTGGGCAGAGGGAACAGAGGGGCATGTCATGGAATGGCTAGATGACGTCAGTCTGCAAGGGAGACTGATGCCTCTGAGCTTTACCCTAAGTGAGACCATAAGCAGTACTTTGGTCTGCTTTACTTCTTCAAAAGATCCCCCGTAGAAGCAGAGAGACAGGCAGGAGGCAGAAGTGGGGGGGGGCAGTTATGTGGACCCATTAATTACATGTTAGATGGAAGGCATGCTGGAGTTGAAGATGAAGGAAAAATAAGAATCAAGGCCTCCTGGGCAGATGATGATATTGGTTTTTCTGAAAAGGTCAAGCCTGGAGAGAACATGTTCGATGGAAGAACCGAAGTCATTGGGCTGCTGAAATTGTCACCTCTGTTTGGATATGACAGTGAGCTGCAAATCACACATCACATTCCGGACACGGAGGCAGGAAAGGTCAATGCTATGTGACTCAGCTCAGGGGTAAGCAGGGGCTGATACTGCGCATCTGGCAAGCACTGGTGTATAGAAGGTGTGCATGTCATGAAGACTGTTCCCATGGAATTGTGGGAAGAGAAGGGACAGGGCTGGGGACCAAGCTGTGGCTCACTCCATCAGTCCGAGGTTAGAAGACATTGTCTTGAAGCCTCTTCCTGCACCTAGAAAGGTGACTGAGAAAAGGGGCCTTGCTCCACTGACAGGTGTAGCTTTCAAGCACTAGGAAGAGCGAGGACCCTTATGAGTAGCCCCCTCTCCCCCCACCCATCACATGAATGAGCTCTTGGCATGTGTTGGTCTGATGAGAGAAAAGTTCTGTCACCCTCAAAGCCACAAACTTTCCCCCAAGATTTGGAATAATATGGTAAAAGGCTGGAAGAATAGCATGAGGAAGTTGTGAGGAAGTTGTCAGCAGCTGTCTGGTCCGCACAGAGTCTACATATCAGAGTCTTCAGCAGAAAGAGAAAGCAGTTCATCAGACCGTAGGCAGTAGCCCTTCTACTTTAGAAGTGCCAAGACATCAGCTGGGTCCTACGGGCCGCTGCTGACTAAGAGAAGGCTCAAGTATTCATTTCACCTTTTTGTCTTAATTTTTTCCACTTATAAAAATCAAGTGTTGTGTCCCAGAAACAATAGCATCATTTCCCTTTTCTTTTTATGCGTCTGGGATAAAATAAAAGAGATGTCAGGATCGGTGGGATGAATAAAGCCACATGGTTTGTTCATTTAGCATCTTTAATTTGCATAGCTTTTTGAGGTGTGGGGATTCCACATGCACACACACACACACACACACACACAGACATACATATATACACACACACACATATACATATATGTGTACAGACACACATATACATTCTGAAATTTCCTGTAAATATCTTATTTAGGGAGCATGATGTACAGTTAATATTGTAATAAATCACAGAGGACTTCCCCACACTGCAGCAAACAGTGTGTAGCCCAGTGGGAAGCATTTCTGGTAGGGCAGAAAAGCCATTGAAACAACTAATGGTTTTGTTGTATTCTCCTAATAAGAAGTCAATTGTTATGCTCCATTTTTTCTTGGGAGGGGTATATAGTATGGTTGAAGTTTATCAAAGCCACAGGTAAGCCACTGGGGCTATGGTCCCCTCTCTCTTTTGACTGCTGGCTGGTCTCAGAACTTGGGAGTCAGTCTGCCATATGACTGAGCCCACAATCAAGGGGCCGTCCCAAGCTCCATATCTTACACCAACAGGATGGGGGAATTTGAGAAGGGGCAAGTCCTGGCCTATGAGAAGACTGGAATTTCTCACGGTCAGGAGACTCAAATAACCACCACATTATCCTATTACTCTAGCCACAGAGCAGAGCATCACTCATGCCCCATCACAGAAGCTCCTTGCCTTGGATGGAAATTAACAAAGAGATTCACAACTGGACAACGTGAAGTGAGGGGGTGAGAGACTTTGGAACACTCAGCAGCACTACGTGGGCATATTGATCAAATCCTGCCTTTCAAGGCTTAGGGACCTATGTAGATGAGGAGGTGGAAAGATTGTCAGAGCCAGAGGTGGCGAATGACTCCAAGGAAACAGGCTCATCCAGACAGAAGAGTACTGATACGGATGTGAACTCACAGAGACTGCGGCAGCACACACAATACCTGCACAGGTTCGAACCTGCACAAGGACACAATCCCAGCACTGAAAAGGGGAAGGGGACACAAAGTTACACCCCTAACCAAGGAGCTATATGGAATTGATACCTGCTGGGAAAGGGAAAATCAGTTTTTTCCAATGGAGTGTCACTGGGTATATCATCCGCACTCCAGGGCACGCCCCATGCCCAGGAGGAGCTTGCCAACACAGCGTGAACTCAGTGGTGTTTTTGTATGTGTGCTTTTCTGTTTGCGGACGTTGCATAAATCATCCTTTACCTGGCACTGAGGTTCCAAGAGCGACAAAGACCACCGCAGTCACGGAATCTTTCAGACCAATGGTGCAGCCGAAGTGGGAGGCCAGATCTCCAATGAAGGCTGTCAGGAGGCCGATCATGAGGATGGAGACGATGAAACAGGCCCAGCCATTCCAGTATTCTGTCGGGGGGACGAAGGCAAACAGAACCTTCCAGAACACCGTGAGAAAGTGCATCACGTAATCAAAACAGGAGGGCAGCTTCTCCTCGCCACAATCATCGTCGTCATCATCCTCCCCTAGGGAAGAAAAGAAAGCACATTTCATTAAGACCCAGCTACTGGGGACTTCTTCTGTCCCCTGCATCTCCTTCTAGACTGTTGTCATGCTCCTCTGAGGGACAGGAGGCCATCAGAAGTCAATGAAGCTCAGGGCTTTCTAAACGACAACCATCATGAACCAATTATTGGTCATGGTACTCAGGAACCACTTCATTGTGGCTCGGTGGTCAGGGGCAAAAGCTCACATGCAATCAATGCACCCTTCCTACATGCTGCTCACGTTACCTCCCAGTGGGATTTGTCATCAGAGTTATGAAGAAGATTCCTTGTCAAGAGTTGGAAAGCCGAGAGAAAAGCCCCTCTGGAAGCTCAGACAATGTTCTACTAAAATTCTTCTCTTTCAGCTTAAAGTCTAACTGGAGATTGATAGTTGTGTGATGTCTACAGTGTGGTATTTAGTCAGGGCTCCTAAGCACAGCAATGGGCCTTTTATGCCACTCTGGATTCACCTCCTTCAACTATTTCAAACCTTGTCTTAGCCTAATAGTATTATCTGCATTTTTAAACCATCATCACATCCTTTGCCTTTAGAGCTAAAAGTGTGCCCCATATTCTTCTCCCTCCATCGTTCTCCTCCACTCACCCGTTAAAATCCCTCGCACCCCTCTTCAGAGCCGCCATGGCTCCAGATACTTATAACTTTGGGTGAATGGTTCTCGTTGTGCTCCCTGAGAACAGCACTGCGGAATGTACTAGAAATGCAAATTCTCCATCTCACTGAATGTGACAAGAAATCTGGGCTTGAATAAACCCTCCTTGTGATTTGATGGCATGTTCAACTTTGAAAGCTGCTGCTTTATCTAAAATTAACCCATTCAATATCTTCTCCTCTCCAGTTGACTGTGAGCCCTTTTTGCATCTAGTATTTGGTACCATCTCCATCACTTAGGTGACCAAGCACTTGTTAACTAAAGGAATGCATGCATGAATTTCTACTGATTTTACATCACTATGTAATTACATAATATATGTAGGTAGATCACAAGTTAAATCACACTTGAACACACATAGAAAGGCAGGTGGATTGCTAGTTAAAAAGACCAGGAAGTTAATAACAATGACCTAAGACTTACTTCATTAATAGATGATGTAAGATTAGCATAAATGTAATTTATATTAAGGAAAAATAACCTTCATTCATGTGTTTTCAAGTTATGATAGTCAATGTCACTTTTCTCAAAGTGATAGAAGATACATGTTCGTGTGTTTTGTGACGATTTTTAAAAGGAACGTCTCTTTGAACATTCTATTGACTTTCTCCCATTTTTGTTGACACCACCCGGAATTTACTTTACTTTGTTCCAACTAATGTGGCTGGCAGCAGGTGGGGCTGGCAGCTCTCTACCTGACTGTATGATATGAGAATGCCAGTACCAAGCAAGTGCCTGTGCTCTTTGTGACACAGTCCGGGGTGAAGCCATCTGGGGCAAAATGAAGTTTGGAAAACCCCTTAAACACACTCCGGCTTGGAGCAGTGAGTGGGCGTCATGCCTGGGTTTGCTCCTGGCCATACAAAAATAGAGAGGCGGTGATGGACTGCTCTTCCGTGAGCACATAGTGACAATTATTACATAAATAGTTTGACTGTAGAAAATGTAGCCTTGTCTTTGAGGTTTTGGGAGGCAGCCCTGGATATACGGAATCACCTTTGGGGACTGCTTAGGTGAAGAACTTGAGTCAAGTGAATTGACAGAAAATTCTGCGAGTGGAAAAACATTGTTGACCTCCCAGGTTCATGCTGAGAACATGCTTTTAATAGCCTTGTCTGAAAGCACAAACACTTTTGGAATAAAAGTATCTGATATGGGCTACATGATACTCCTCCCTCCAAATCAATGCTTTGAAGCCCTAAACCCCGACCCCTAGAATGCAATCTTATTTAGAGATAACGCCTTTGGATGATAATGTGAGACGATGCACCAGAAAGACATTTGGCTCTGGGCATGGTGGCACGGTCCTGTTGTCCGGCATTTGAGAGGTAGAGGCAGGCACTAACTATAGAGTTTGAGGCCAGCTGGGCTGTACAATGAGACCTTGCAAGTATATGCATATAGGTGCAAGCCAAGGAATTGCTCGGGAGAACCAAACCTACTCACACCTTGATGCACAGGGAATACATTTCTTCTGTTTAAGCATCAATTCGTGGCGGTTTATTTGGTCAACCAGTGGTAGTTATTTGGAACCCTCATGTGTCACTACTTAAATTTGAGGTACATGTATCAGCATACCACACTGTAGCCACAACTATGCACAATTACTACGCGTCACTTAAAAACAAAGTAAACACGGCCCACGCATTTAGGAGATTTCCCTGCTCCCTGTTTCTTCTCTGCCCTTTCTCTCCTTGCCATCCTTACTTTACTTTTACCCTTCTTTTCCGCTCCAGATAAAACTGTGAAAGCTTCAGTTTTCATAGTTCATTTTAAGGTGGGAGGGAGACAAGAACCATGTTAGTTTTGTGCCTGACTTGTGTCTAACTCCTGTCCTTCCCTCCTTCCTTCCTTCCTTCCTTCCTTCCTTCCTTCCTTCCTTCCTTCCCTCCCTCCCTCTCTTCCTCCCTCCCTCCTTCTCTCTCTCTCTCTCTCTTTCTTTCTTTCGGGGGTCTTTTGGGGGTTAGTTTCTTTTTTTTTATTAAGAAATTTTTTTTCATTCATTTTACATACCAATCAAAGATCCCCCTCTTCCCTCCTCTCACCCCTCAGTCTCCCCCCCAACTCCTCCCCCCCCACAAGAAGGCAAGGCATCCCATGGGGAGGCACATCCAGTAGAGGCAAGTCCAAGCCCTCCCCCATGCCTCAAGGTGTCCCATCATAGGCAGCGGGCTCCAAAAAGCCCCCTCATGCACCAGGGATGGATTCTGACTGTAAGCATGTCCATCTGTACATTCTGCAAATGCACTGCAATTTCTAGTTATAATTATTTTGTATCAGATCGTTTTCTTAACTTCCATATTTTTGGGCACTTTATAATTTCTCAGGATATATGATGAAAATGGTTGGTAAACACTGAATTTATATCAATCATCCACAGAAGCAAAGAACACTCTGCCTCTGCAAAATTATTTCTTTCAAGAATGATCAAGTCTCAAAGTTTAGAGATGAACCAAAAAGCAAAGAATAGAACTTCTCAAAAGAAATGACACATATAAATCAGGAGTAGATATTACATTTATTTTAAAAGTGGAAATAATGACACCTTTCCCAGGAGGGCTGTGCATGGGAATAATTAGACGATTTGTATCAGATATCTGAAGATGCTTCAAGCTAATGATTATCATGTTGCTTATCATTATATCCTTCTACTTAGGTGTACAGCTGTGTTTTCCCATCACTACTTCATTGCTTAGTTAATGAGCTGTTTCCTAATGTTATAGTCTACGAATTTTAAAACAAAATAACATAAAGCCCAGAGTGTTGTGGTACACTCTTTTACTTCTCAGGAAGCAGAGGCAGGTGGATCTCTGTGAGTTTGAGGCTTAGCTGGAGCTATATAGCAAGACTCTGTCTCAAAAACAAAATCCAAACATAGTGTGTGTGTGTGTGTGTGTGTGTGTGTGTGTGTGTGTGTATGTGTGTCAGAGAGAGAGAGAGAGAGAGAGAGGGGGGGGAGAGAATACCCCGTAGCCTTCCAGCATTATAGAGAATCTTAAATGTTTTCATGCTTCAGTCTGAAATGGGAAGTCCACACTGTATGTTACAGCATTTTAAAGTAGACATGTGCGTTCATTCTTTTTTCCTTGGATCTCACTGAACTTTATAAATTTTAATGATTAGCTGACAAGTCATGTAACTATTAAAAGTGACCACTGACTGCCATGCATGCTGCACAATTATCCTGTCTTGGGGAAGGACAAGAGTATTAAGGGTGTCCATCACCTGCTGGACTATCCTTAAGAGTCTGTTTCTTGCAAAGGGAAATGGAACATTAGCCCTCTTCCTCTATAACTTGGGAGCATCTTTTATGCTGTAGCAGGGAGTACAGCAATCTGCTGCTTCTGTAGTCTCTCGGCACAGGATTGCTTAGGGCTACAAGCTTCCTTCATGTCCCTCTTCTGAGCTAGCATGGAGATAGGCACGCTGGTGGGTTTGCTTTTATAGGCTCCCAGTTAAATCCCTCTTATCTCAGAACCCTTCTTTTCAGCTTTATATGGTCCACTAATGGAAAGATAAACAATCTGTGTTCCATTAATCCCTCCCGGAGCCTTATAAATGGCTTCCCTGATACATGTTGGCCTCCATAAATATAACCATAAAAATAGCCAAAGCATTAAAAGTGCAGGCTGTAGAGACGACTTCACTTCAACTATTGATGCAATAACAAGGCATTGGCACTTTCCCTGGAGCACAGAACAAGGTCATCATCAGCTCAGTGGGCCATGGGAGCTGAGCAGGAGGCTTGCCACCAGCTGATAACTTATCTTCTACAGTAAACAGGTGTTGGATGACATCCCTCCATAGACATGGGCCTCAAGGAGTGCTTTGGGAACCAGAAAAAGAAGCTGCTGGGTTGTACCGCACTTGAGTCAGAAACACTCCAAACCAGTTTCTGTTTCTCGTTGCTTGCTTTGGGAAGACACTTAAATTTCCCAAGCATCAGGGTTTGCCAACTGCCATATCACGGTGCTGCTCTGAAGACCAGGAGAGGAAAGATCCGTGTCCTTTGTGAAAACATGAAACCCTCCACAGCCATGTGCTACAGCCCAGCATTGTTGCTTGCTGACAGGAAGGCATAAAATCAATCCAGACCCGGTAGTCTGATGTCAATGGATCTATGTACAGCTCAAGTGAACATTCGTCACCACTATTTCCTCCAGCGGATTTCTTTTTTAAAAAAAGGAGGGAGCGGGGAGAAGGGACCTGAGGGAGTGCCTAACTAGAGACAACACTGAGTAAAACAAACAAATAAACAATCTTTTCCATACTGACCTTCTATCGACTTCACAGTAACCCTCTAGGATGGGTATCATTATTCTTATCCTGTATAGGAAGACTCTCAAGCTTAGGCAATTTAATTTTTTTTTAAATAATAATCATTCAGTGAGTAAGCTGGGTAAGTATCTGAGTTGTGATTTGATCTAACTGCCTGAGGGAACATATTCCTACATGATGCCGTATTGAAGCAAATAGGGTTAGCATCGTTCACATACTGATTCTACCCTTCCATTGCCCAGTGCCAGGGACACACAATGCTGCGCCTTATCTATGAATATGAAAAATATTGGCACACACAACCAGTCACATTTGAATTCTAGAATTCTGAGACATAGTTTTTATTCGCTGAGTCAGATGTATGCTGTTCTTTATTATGTCTTTGGGGACCATGCACACAGGGAACCAAGCAAAGAGGGCATCGTGGTTGCGACCATTCTGGAATCTCTGCATTGGAAAATGTCAAGTTCTTACTCCTGTTTCTAAGGGACAAAGGTCAGCTTTCCAACTCAGAACACCTGGACCTGCATCTAACCGCCCATTCTAGAGCCTGGGAAACTGCTTGAAGGGCCGTAAGTGTATGTGTAAGGCAGACTGGGAGACACAGACTGCTGTTGGCCTGGGTCAGTGTTAGATCATCCTAGTCCTTCACAGGTATCCAATAAGCTCTCTGCTCCACCATTCCAGAAGCTTCTCTTCTTTTACAACTTAATGTATAGAATCAAGCTAAGTGCTCCTATCCTGCTCTGTGTCAATTTCCCACTGCCTGCAAAGGTTTAGGCATAATCTTGAAATGGAAAAGGCAAAGGAAAACATAGCCATCAGCCAGTCAGCTAATTCAGCCTTTCTCTTATTCAGAGAGGAAGACAACAGCAACAAAAGCAGCAACAACCCAAGATCCGTAATTCAACAAGCCAATTTCTATTTCCTTATTCTTGCGTACCTGTGTATGTATCTGTGTTTAGTACACAAAGCTTGAGTTCAGTAGCATTTTCCTGTCTTGTCCTTACTATGACTTAAATGTTCTTTTCCTTTCCCCTTTTACATACTTGTAAATTATTTTTTATTAAGAATCATCACCATTTCCTGGTCTTAATGGTTTCTTTGTATTGTAAGCTCAGTGATCCACCCAAAAGCAAGTCCTGAAGATTCACCTCTTGTTCTAGGTCTGGACAATAATCAGCATTCTCTACAGCTTGCTCAGTGAGAACACTACTACATTCTTGAAGGGAAAAAGAGACATTGTTGAAGTTTTCTTCTAAGGAAACTTAGAAAGATGCTTTCCTGTCAGAAATATCTTAAAACTCTGCTTGCGTATTTTCAGATATGTGAGCTGCTGGAGCACAGGAGAAACTGTAGCCATTTGCTTCTGTCCTCTGAAATGAATGTGTTGGGTAAAAACTGAACCCAAAGTTGGCCAAATTCAACCTGCTGGTTAATGTGAATTCCGCTATAATTGTTATTCTAAAATGACCACTGATGCCACATTCGAGAGATTCAGCCACATCAGAAGATGGGTCTCATTTCTTCTGGTCCCACCCCCTAGGCAACAGGAACTATCTAACCCTCACCCAGGTGATGGGTTCCATGCATTTGAGATGGATATAGTCATGTCACTTTCAGGCTGAGCTCCATGTTCCTTTGTGAGCCTGGTCCTACTCCTCTGAGGATCCTCTTAGTGAGCCACTACTCATTACTTAAAATACGATACTTGGAACAAAACCCATCTCCACCGCTAACTGAACACATCTCCACTTAACCTGGCTGCAACCGGAAGGTCTTTTACTTTTCTCATATGAGGCATTATACTTTGATTAATATATTCTTGAAGCTTCTGGTAGCTGCATCATATAGTGAGATTACCTATACCTTTACTCAACAACAATTCAACTCAGTGCTCAAAGCCATGCGAGGTCATGTGGCCAATACTATGGCTGGTTTCTGGGAACACTCCTATCTATCGTTCTTAGGCTCTTTAAGAGAAGTGCTTACTTCTTGTTTTCCTCTCCTTCGGTCTATGTAAAACTTTCTCATAAGACAATTCTGTGTCTTGATAACACGCCAGGTTTCTCTTTTCCTCCTAAGAACTCACCCCCTCGTATTGCAGCACCACTCAGAATAGCTACAGTGTAGCATTCACCTACCTGTTCAAGAAGCGAGGAATGGATGGAGAAATGTGGTATCTTATCTATGGAAAGTTTTAGCCATAAAGAAGAAATAACTTATGTCACTGACAGGAAAATACAGCTTAAGATGGTCACAGTAAAGCCATTAAGGCTTTAGGAAGGCAAAAATTGTATGTTTTCTCGTGTTTGTGGCTCTAGATTTTGTATGGATGCATAAAATCATGTATGTCGTTATACAGATGCAGAAAACCAAATATGGAATGAAAGTGGAAGTGAAACTTTCCAGAGCAGCAAAGGGAGCTAACAGGGAGGGAGGGGTAGGAAGGAGTGAGAACCTGGATGATGGGTGCTGTGGGGGATATGCTCCCGACGTGATGTATACTTGTATGAAAACTTAAATAATTGTAAATGAACTGAAAATGAATTTGTCCTCTGGAACCTTCTTAAAATACATTTGAATTTTGAAAAATTTTGAAAAATCGTGTCCCTTAAAGTGAATTGTGCTTCCCGGGGTGAGTATGAGTCTGGCTATTGGCTGATTTCCTTACAGACTGAGCTCTGTGGAGCCAAAGGCCTGAGAGAGATTCAAGTGTTACAATTGAGTAGTATATTTTTTTTTTCACTAGCTAATAGGATTGGAATTAGCATGGGGACACTGGTCCTGGAATCTGTGGTTACTGGACACTGGCATGCACAGCAATATCCAGGTCACTTCTGGGACACAGTTCTCTCCAGTTTTCATCCTACTTTTATCAGTGAAGGCACTGGATCCCAATATCATTGTCCACCAAATTTGAGTCGAAGATTGCTATAGCCGTTATAGCTTGGACTGCTGGCCTAATCGTGGGTGGATACTACATAGGCCCTCCTGATGAATTTCACCAGTTACTTCCAGGGCACAGACAGCTGTGGGGCATTCTTCTCTATAAGACAGGTGTTTATTATTAGGGAGCCAAGGCTCAGGTGATCTGTGACAGTATTAGAAAGGGACTCCAAACAGGAACCCGCTTTCCGTGTGTGAGTCTCAACCTTGTGTGAGACGAATGAGCCTCTGGCAGAGGCTTTTCATGAAGATCATCCTTAGGCTTTTCCAGCTCTAGTTAGGATGGTTAATACAGCTAAAGAAATATTTCATGGGGCACAGATATTTCTCAGCACTACAGCCACTGCCAAGATGAAAGGCGGGTCCACTAAGGCATTCCAGCTCTCTCTAAGTCGGATTATTAACAAAATGAAACTGTTAGGAGGGAGACTGTCGGGTGCCCCTCACCCCACTTCTCCTACATAATTAGAGCTTGACATTATCCATCACGCATGTTTTTGCCTCTAGCTCTCCTCCCCCACTACATCAGAGCAAGAATCTTGAAACTCAGTGTTCTCTCATCATCAATTAATTGCAGGAGAGAAAGGATTCCAGGCTCCAGCAATGGAAACACATTTCCTGCAGGCTTGAGTAACCTAAGAAACAAACCTTTGGCAAGGAGAACCTACACACAGCAAATGCAGACACCTGCTACTTTTGATGGCTTAGTTATTAGCAGGTAGTAGTTGGGCACACCAGGTTCTGAGAGTGACCTGGGGGTTCCCTTAGCTCTCTGTAAACAGCAGCAGCTGTGTCTACATCAACCTCCTGGGGGAGGTGGGGTAATGCTGAGATTGGAGGAGCTGTGGGGGCAGCCATGAGCCTGTGATTTTCAAAAAACATACTGATGTGATATCTCAGGAAGATGTTCAAGTTTACAGAAAGGGTAGCTAAGTACCCAAGTCTCCCCTCATGCAGGGGAGCACAAAGGATACCTGGAGCCACTTAAGATGTGATTGCGGTGACGCTGTGGGTGCCAGCTCCCTCCCTGGACACTTGCTTCCATGTATATTGATAAATGCACACACCTCACCCCCTCACATTCCCAGGAACCTGACAAGACCATATTAACGACCAAAACCAAGGCTGTAAAGATGCAAGTGACTTCCTTACAAGCTCTGAAATTCTGCTTCCTCGCTGCCATGACTAACTAGATCCGTTGTGTCCATGGGGATGGGGGGGGGGAATAAACTGTCCTTTGTGTAGCAAACGTTCATTCGGGTACAATCTAATCTCATTGGTTTTTGCTTTTTGGGGAAGGTATAACTGAGAAATATCTGTCTCCTTTAAGCCTCTATGTGATTTATAAAATGCTGAATTAGTCTTTGGGAGAATGGCTGGCTCTACTTTATTCTTAAGAATTCAGCTTTGCTATGATACTCAGGTCAATGGCTTATACCAGCTTTGCTGGGGACTGGGAATCTCTTTTACTTTGGTTCAAACATCTTTCTCTCTGGCCACCAAGCAAGAAGAACTCCTTGTCTTTCAATGGTGAATAGCAGCCTTCCTAGGACCATTTTCCTGATCTCAGGGCTGCCTGCATGCACTGTTTGGATCTTGGAGTTACAGGAGTCTATTGCTGACAAAGTGGTGGTGTGAGTGAGCACCCGAGACTCTAATCATGGCCTTCTCGGTTTACACAATACAAAGTGATTGCCATTGC
The DNA here is from genome assembly GCF_949786415.1 of Peromyscus eremicus. Lineage (NCBI taxonomy): Eukaryota > Metazoa > Chordata > Mammalia > Rodentia > Cricetidae > Peromyscus > Peromyscus eremicus. Next base: position 13,155,613 of record NC_081437.1, on the reverse strand, counting down.
TCAGGGCATCCTTCATCTGCGTGCTCCTATTCCTTCTCTCTGTTGTGATTTTCAATGAGGTCTCCATAAATGGGACCCACCGCTGAAAACAAGGCTCTGTTCATGATTGACATGGGTACCTCACAAAGTCCCTTTGTACCTCGTTTCCTCCTTTAGATAAATGGGAAAAGGAACAACCGGCTGTTTCTTTTGTGATGAGATTTCTAAAAATGTCAATGTGTATGTGTGTGTGTGTGTGTGTGTGTGTGTGAGAGAGAGAGAGAGAGAGAGAGAGAGAGAGAGAGAGAAGAGAGAGAGAGAGAGAGAGAGAGAGAGAGAGAGAGAGAGAGAGAGAGAATCTGGCTAGTTGAGAAACCTCTAAGATGAGGTGCCCTGTGAGCTCAGAGAAATAGCCATGTAAAGAGTAAAGGCATTGCACGCAGAGGCAGAGGATGGGTCTGTGCATAGAGTGAGAAGTGGCTTCTTACAGGCGTGGTGCTCTCTCTGTGAGGCGTAAGCCAGACAAGACGCAAAGAGGACTGGTAGTTTCAGAATCAGAAACCTCGGCTCAGGGTAAGAATCCGACATCTGTGTCCCCATATGGTTGGGCGTGCTCCGTGGCGCTGCACAGGGCTGCTGTGGAGCCGTGGGAACAGGAAACAGCTACTCACCACATCAAGGTCTTCCACTCAGTCCTGCTGCTAACACTCTGGGGCCCAGGGAAGTTCTAGTCTTGGCTCCACCTAGTCTTGAGGTATCACATCACTGGGAATCCCATAGATAGAATGTCTGTCTGATTGGCGAAGGCAGCAGCCCACAGCTCCAACAGGAAAAATGAGAACACTGCTGTATGAGGATAGCAAGAGCTATCGAGTTCGAAAGCTGCCTCTGTGCTGCCTTGGAGGAGACTCTCTCTCTCTGGTCACAATCTTTATTAAATAGCGGAAAATTGGAATAGATTATTAATAGGCTGCTGTCCAGTGCTTTGCCATGATTTGGACCTAAGATGTTTTAACAGGAAAAAGGACACAACACTCTGCCAGAAATGATCCAACAAGGACAAGGAAGGAAATATGTACTGGGTGGGGAGTGTGTGCCAAAGTTGATTCGGGCAAGTGGCTTTTCACTGTAGGATCATGGATGGCAAGATCCTCATCAAGAGGGCACGCTGTGAACAGCAAGAATTAGTGCTGTAGGCAGCTGCGGTATGGGCCATTGCCCACTATAAGGTGTGTGTGTGTGTGTGTGTGTGTGTGTGTGTGTGTGTGTGTGTAGGGGGAGGCTGTACACACTCAGAGGGTATGTTTATTCTGTTTCCCAGTTCTCCGGGTGATACTGAAATGCTTCCCCCATTGAAACCCTATCCAAAGGCTCCCATCTAGGGATGGAAAGGGCCCCTGCGTCTCCAGCGCTGATGGGCAAGCAACAGCTAAATCTGTCTTCACATTGCAGCAGCCAATGCCAACAAAAGAGCTACTGGATCCAGAGACGGAGCATTGTTGGCAGGGCTGAGCCAGCGCCTCTCCAGACAAAAGCCGCATTAGAGACATGACTTCAGGCTTACGAAGGAAGGAGAGAGAGCTGACTCATTCCGGAGCCCTTCAGTACAGTGTTTTCCTCGGGATTTTTGTAATAGGCAATTTAAGAGAAAAACAGCCCAACAAGCCAATATTCTTTTTCTGAAAAAAAAAAAAAAAATCGGCTAACACATATCCAGGGGCCAGAAAATAATTGCTCTGCATCCTGTCTCCTGTACTTGCACCCCATTGTGGCTGTCCGGCCTGCCTTCTTAGAAAATGAGGAGGGGAAGCTGCTGGGTTCTTCACTTTTGCCTGCTCCCATTGGCAGTTTTTAAACAGATGGATATCATCGGGCCTCCATACTAGGCTGACCTAGTGTGCCTCCCAGAAAGAGTTTCTGGAAATTACGGTCCTCAGTATTTTCTCACTCACTCCTTCTGCTTTTCCTCTTTCTTGAGTAGGTTCACAATTATCGGCCACATGACAAGAACATTTCACCAACCACAGTGACAGAGAGTGCCATTTTAAATATGAATTATTTGCATATTCAATCTGTACACACACACACTTTCTATTTACAAGTACGTGCTTTTGTACCTCTGTCAGCCACGTGTATATGGATTTTGTAAATTTATAGGGTTACAGATGTTTCAAGGTGTTCTTGAAGCATAGCATATGTGTAAGAGTCTATGTGTATGTGTATATATGTTAAATATATATTTATATATTATAAATATACATTACAAATATATATACACTTAATATATATATATATATATATATCTTTAATCTCTTAGATCTGATACCATATCAACTTAGTACAAACAGTGCATCTGATGTCTATGTTGACCTTTGATCAAATGTAATGACACAATTTATTTAACATATACTCCACCGCAGATAGTCCATCTCCATTAAACTTAGACCTTCAATTTCAAATAACAGAACTATACAAGTTGATTGCCTAAGATAAAGGACCCTTTGGGGACTCCATCAACATTTCTGTCTCCTTCCTTCACTGTTTCTGTGTGTCAAAGACAACTCATAAAGCTGCGTGTTCTATCCCTTCCATTCACAGGCCAGGAAGGCTAGAAGAATTACCTAGAGCAACACAGTGAGTTTTTGTGACTCTTTGACTATTTTAATTCAAGTGATCAAAGAAGGTAAGGGTTTCCAGCATAAACTGGAAAGTCAAGTGATTTAAATGTAGTTTCTCTCACAAAGAATGTGTTTCAGCTATGTGCTGAGAGAAGGGATCAGAGGTGGATGGCGACAGCGCTATCCACTCTCTATGTCAAGTAATTGCTATTCTATCCACACAAGGCTGGCCAAGCCTACAGGGGATTCTAGGCATGAAGAATCTCTCTAGAGAATGTCACGTCACAGGGAAAGGCCAAGAGCATATAGAAGAGGCTGGTCAGTGACTCTTGTCTGAGTTTAAACAAACAACCTTACATCTAGGAGCAGACACAACATAGCTCAAAGTCATAGACTCACTTTGGAAGCCTCCTGGGTTCCTCAGGAGGGGATCAAACCCGGAGACTCTGGGAAGCCCAGAAATTGATCTAGCTTGTTACTTTTTAAAATTTTTTTATTTTATATGTATTGATGTTTTGCCTGCATGTATGTCTATGTGAGGGTATCAGGTCCCCTGGAACTGGAGTTACAGACAGTTGTGAGCTGCCATGTAGGTGCTGGGAATGGAATCCAGGTCCTCTGGAAGAGCAGCTGGTGCTCTTAACTGCTGAGCCATCTCTCCAGCCTGATCTAGTTTGTGTTTTGAAGACTGACTTTTCTTTCTAGTCAGTCAGTCCATCTGTTTTAGGCTTGCACATTCTTTTCCAAAGCCTCAACTTCACAATCCTGTATCTGAGAACCAAAAGACTTATCCATTGTCAATCTCTTCTCCTGTATCACTTCATCTGACTTGCTACCAGTTACTTCATGACTAAAGGAGTCACATATGGCCAAGCTCGACACTTGCTGGGTGTAGCCTGGCAAAGACGAGGTTCCATAGGCCAGCTGTCCTTTTCCACTGTGTGATGCTATACAGCTAGGTCACCATCTGAGTATCAGGATGTTCAGTTGTGCTGCTCAAAGCGCAGCTGTGATGAGCAGAGGCCATGTGTATAAAGCCTCGGACTTGTAGTCGACAGTCAAATAAGTGAGAATGCTATTCAAGCAGAGTAAGCCACCCTTTAATTTGCTGGCCTTTGGTGAACTTCATTCCAGACAAACAATTGGACCAACCCTCTCTCATGAAGCTAGTTTCTTTGATTTTAGACAAAGAGTGCTTAAGAATCTTCACAGTGTGTGAGAAATTAGTAAAAAACGATGTGTCCCCTTTTCTAGTCACATTGTCCAGCAGAGGCTGTGTCAAACCCGGACAAGCAGGATGGTTTTCAAATACATAGGTAGGATTTGAGGGGGACCTGGCATCAGCACATGTTGTACTGAGAATGTCCTCGTGGTGCTATTCGATGACACGGGCTGCTGGGAAGATCTCTGCTTCGACCAGACTGCCTGGAAATCCCCTGAAACTCATTTGAGGTTTCATTTTTTTATTATTTAAGACTTTTGAAGTGGACCAGTCTTCAGGCTGACAATTACTTAAGTCCATTACTGTCTCGGGGCACTACCAAGTTGGCAGCTTTGGAAAGTCAACACTTGGCTTTCATTGAGAACCCTCCCAATCCACCCGGCATGCATGGGCAAAGTACTGGCAAAATACTGGAAACAGCAGCATCCGGTACACTGTGCCTGTCTCCAGGTGCACTGGGCTATCTCCTGATTCGACCCGTCCACTGTGACCTGCTTCAGGCTGGACACAGCAACTGCTTGAGCTAAACTGGGCTTACCTTGAATGGTTTCTCTTACACAGTGAAGTTTCCCCTGTCCTTAGAGAATGCCGGTCCGAGAATGAACACTTTATCATCTCAGTTAGTTTCCTCTGAGGCTAATCCAGGACGGTCCCCTACCTCCTTTCCCTACTGGGAGGAGAGACATGGAGTGTATGCCGCTCCTGGTCTGAACGTTTACTCTGGGCAAGCCAGGTGGGTGGGCAGGGTGTGTTTTCCCATCGCCCTAAATCAGGTAGGGCACAAAGCCCAGTGTTACCAGGGATACTGCAGGGACGGGACGGTCTCTGAATGAGTTCCCAGGTCTCAATATGGGTTGGTACCTTAGTGCTAGCCTGGCCTTGCCTTTTCATTCCTCTGCTTTAGAGATTCAAAGTCAGAAAAAGGTATATATTTGGTCAAGGATATGCCCAGAGGTTGAACCAAGATAGCCAGAAGGATGTTCTTTTGAGAGCGCTCTCTCTCTCTCTCTTTATTGTGAAAATGCTAATAGGTGCTATGTAAGATATACAAAAATTATGTTAAAAAGGAATTTCAGAAACCCCCCCTTTTTTTTAAAGTTATCAGTGAAATAAAGGCACTTAAAAAAAAAAAAAAACCTCACAGATTATCAGGCAGTAGAAGCCCATGGGTGTGAGTAGGAAAACAAATGCTTCCCTCTGTTCTTTTGGGAAGGGATGAGGATCCCCCCCAAAGAACTGTGAACTACATTGTAAAGAGACAACAAGTATTGTGGAAAACACTTTATGTTGTAAGCTGTGGTTCAGGTACCCAGACGGTGGCCCATGTCCCATTGTGTGCAGGTATTTTGCATACCTGTGTCTGTCTATGCCTGCATCTCTGTGTGTCTGTGTAAGCCTGTGCCTGTCTGTGTGCCTGTGTATGTCTGTGTCTGTGCATGGATGCATATGTGTGTGTGTATTAGTTACTTCCCAGATAGCCAATTTTGGTACCCAAATTTATAACTGAAAATGTGCGTTGTCTTAACTAATACGGTGGTGAGCTCATGAGTCAGGCATACTTTTCTCCACTTTACATATGAGGGAACAGAGATGGGGGTGGGGCTGTGTGTGCGCGCGCATGCACCCTCCCTGCACCCCCCCCCCCCCCACGAAATAATCTGCTGAGTCACCCAGGGAGTTTTTGAAGGGCAGACTCACAAACCTCCATCTGTCTGCAGGGCTGGCCTTGCTCTGACTTCCCACACCCTTCCTTAGCCAGAGGCTGAAGTGATGAGTTAACACCATGGAGGCTGTGGACACAACAGGAACATCCTCCTGGTCTTTACCCAGCTTATGTCTGCCCTCTATGCTGGTCGTCCTGCCTCCCCTGTATTTGACTGACCCTTGATTCTTAAGGTCAACCCAAAGGTGCTGCTCCCAAAGGGTGGGAGGACATAGGGAGGAAGGAAGAACTGCGGGGGTGGGGGAGGGTGGGGAGACTCAAACTGGATAGGCGGTAAGTGCTGGCTTCATGGAGAAGTACATGTGTGGACACATCCTAAAAGCACCTGGTGGGACTGGGCTTGCCTTGCAATGCTCTGACGGCCCTTTCACAGTTAACTGCTGCACACTGCGGCTTCTGGTCTCCTATCCAGGAAGCAGCAGAAGGAGAATTGCTGGAACATGACTGTCTAATCCCTTCCTAATCTCCTGAGTCTCTTGAGTCCTTCAGCTCTTCAAACACTCAACTGTCAGAACTTGGCGAGCGGACACGTGACGGCCATAGGTAGCCCAGGTATCGAGCTGTGCAGTTCAGGCACAGTGAGGAACAACTTTACCAGCTAGTTACTTCGAAACCAGTTTTGATATAGTTAATAAAAAAAAAGAGAGAGAGAAAGAGAGAGAAGCCAAATCCCATTTACAAAATTATTACTTTTGTTTAGCAAGACACATAGATTCAATTTTGCACAGAAAATTGCTTGGGAAAAAAAGACTCTCGGCAGAGCCCTTCAAAGACAATTTAATATTTTTAATAAGGAAAATCTTTCTGATTCTCAACTGTTTAAGCCATGAAATCTTAAAAATCCAATGAAAGTCTGCCTTCAATAAAGGCTGCTTTACAAATTTTATTGTCTGCTTAACAACCTGAGAGTATTAACATTCCCTAGGCACTTAAATTCAGTTATAATTACAAAAATTGCACTTTGAAAACTGTCTTTCATGTAATTTAATGTAATTCAGTGCCTATAAACTATGTGTTTATTTTTCAGGTCTTCTTTATCTCAAAATTGTAAATAAGGTCAATTAGCCCAGGAAATGCCAAGTTTCTAAACATCGTCTGTCTCTAAGCGGTCATTTAGAAACACACACACACACACACACACACACACACACACACCACACATGCACACGTATACACATAAAAACCCATAATGCTTGGTAGATTTTGAACTTCAATGATTCACTGGTTTTCAAAGGATTTGGAGCCGAGTGAATCATCACACACCTGCAGTATTCTTGGAAGAAGGCAAAGCTTCAGGCTGCAGAGTGAGTTCAAGGCTAGGGCGGGCAAGTTATTGAGATACTGCCTCAAAGTTAAAAACAAATTAAGGCTAGGGATATAACTCAATGAAGGGTAAAGAGCCTGCCTGGCATATGTAAAACCCTGTGTGCAGTCTTCAGTAACACACACACACACACACACACACACAACACACACACACACACACACACACACACACACACACAAGAGTGCTGGAGTTAAGACCCATTATGGAACGATGGCACCATGGTATCAGGAGAAGTGACGAGGCTAGCCTGTCTACGAAGCGGGTGGATAGCAATTTTCCTCACATTGAAACTTCTTTGTCTCTTCAAAATAGTCACTAGCACATGGAGTCCTTTTCAGCAGATCACAGCTCAAGATAAGGGCTGGGGAGATGGGTCAGCTGTAAAGTGCTGAATGTGCAAGTGTGAGGATCGGAGTTCCATACACAGCACCCGCCTACCAAGCTGGGATGGTGGTGTGTGCTCATAATGCCGTCATCAGGGAGGTAGAGACGGAAGTATCCCAGGGGGTTGCTAACCAGATTGTCTAGCTGAATCAGTGACCTCCAGGTTCAGTGAGAGACCTTGCTTCAAAAAATAGGGAGGAGGGTGATTAAGAAAGACATTAGACTTGGACCTTCGGCCTTCAAATGTGCACACACATGTGCATACATCTACACACACACACACACACACACACACACACACACACACACACACGGACACTATCTTCTCGAGCCGAGCTGTTTCTCTGGAACTACATAGATTCTTCCATCTATACAGTAAAGACAACAACACAAAGTGCTACTTTCAGATTCAAAAGGATTTCTTCAGTGTCTACAATCCCAGTTCCAGCTCTTTTAATGAAGGGAATACCAACATCTTTATACTTGTTTCTCTGCATGCCTGAGCATCCAGTGCATGACTTTGGCTTTGTCCATAGCATAATCCCCATCACTGTTTAGCACTGCATTAGCTTAGAGCAGTCCTGAGGTAGTTGGCACACTTTCTGAAAGTTACTAAAACGTGTAAGGACGTGAAGCCACTCGGTTGCTAGGAAAGCAAATCTGCCCTTAAATGGTCTTTTGATGGAGTCAGATCGGTCATCTGCATACTCCCTGTTCCCCCCACAGCCTCAGTGTTCTCTGTCCAGAGCTTTTGATCAGACACATGTGAACTATGTGCCTTACTTGCTCTCTCCTAGACTAGAATCAGAGCAGGAGTAGCTGTCTATTCCGTTCACCACCACAAGAGCAGTGATGGACACAGACTGACCACGACTGGTACCCAGCACACAGCCATCACACATCTGCTTATACAGCCACAAAACCAAAGGAGACTCGGAGCCTACTGGAGATGTTTCAACCTAGTGTTGTGTTGTTTTTCGTGTTGTAATTGGAAGGGCTCAAAGCTCCGTAACAATTTGGTCATTTCTGATACTTCCTCGTACTTCAGAAAAACATAAGTCACCCAGGGGGTGTTTCCCTCTTCTTCTATTACTGCTGACATGTAAAATTTAAATCCACCCTCCAAACAGTGTTCTGCTGTTCAGTGCTCATAAATTCCTATTGTATATTATCAGCTCATGAATAAACTGTACAGTTGCAGGCACTGCATTTTTTTGGTAGGCAGTGCTAAAGAGTTCTCAGCTCTGAGTAGCTTAGATAGAAGTGACCATTCTGCAAAAAAAAAAAAAAAAAAAAACAAAAAAAAAACACCACAGCATGACGACAGCCAGCATGAATAAAAAACAGCTATACTTTTTTTTTTTCAAGTGTTCTGTGGCAGACTGGAAGGAGGAGGCTGTGACAGAAGTCAAGGCCTAACTGCTAATGATGATGCTGTTGGCACCTTTTACAGCTTGGGTATCACTGGGTGCTTAGCAACCCCTAGCTCTGTTGATGGCGGCAGTGGGATGAGGCTATGGGGATTTGGGAGAAAGGACTAGTGTAAGTGGAATAAAAGAGCAAGAAAAGAAGACAAAAATGCAAAGCAGTGTTACTTTGATGATGTCAGTGTGTCCCTCTGTCCCTGTCCACAGTGAGAGTGGACGGGGTTGACGGCAAAGGGAGGGGGCGGCACACTTGCCAATGCAGATGCTTAAGATGTTCAGTGCCATGGAAGGGGCTGTAAAATGATGCAAACAGCAGTGCAAAGGTCTTTATGTCTTCCTTCTTTTCCCCTGAACTTGCCCCTTGTGACCTCCACTTGGTCAATGTGTGCTGCTTTCAGGGATCCAGACAAAAACCCCAGGATTGGTTCCACAGCAAATTAAGACGCACATGGGTTTAAACTCAGCCCGTCTACCCTCCAAGAGAATGATAAATGGATACAGGCAACAGACACGCCGGCTTCTCTTAATTTTGCCATGTGTGTGTGGTGCTTTGCCAGTGGCAGAATAGGAAAACTTAGGCAAGCCCGGCCATGTCACCTCGTAGGGTACCGCGAGAGGCACTCACCAGCACTGACGGTGATCGCTTCGATGAACTGTTCCCTCCAGCTGTTTGTTCCCACCACAAGGGCCAGGTTGGTCTTCTTAATGAGTTTGTCCACAGTGCTCTAGAAAGGGGCAAAGGGATAAGACAATAACTCCTGGGGTTGTGAAGGCCTCAGGAAATCTAAAACCTTTGGAGGCCTGGCGGTGCTAAGAAGGGGTAGCAAATGTCAGGCTCGGAAGACATGTATCCACATCTGACACTGTTAGGATTATGCAAACAATTGTGGTCCTTAGAAACATTCTGACACTGGGAACTTCTCCACAGAGAAGTCTAGCCTCCTTTCCAGCCTAAGGGCCAGTCAGGAGCAGCTACAGGGTTTCCAACAGCAGCCGTCTGAAAGGCCACCCGCACCCCTCCGTTGCTCTGCAAGCCTGATTCCCTTCGGCTTGTCTGTTGCATGCGGTCTGGAAGTGAATCAATATTGACCCTGTTCAGTATTTAGTGTCTGTGACCACCTGAAAGTGACAGGTCTGAAATGGATGACAGAGGGCTGTATTTTTGTCAGTAAAATGAAGGCAGGTAGCAGGGCTTCAAGGTTTCTTGCTGTATGATCAACAAACAGATAATTTGGTGGTGGGGGTGGGGGTGGGGGGGGACGGTTGCAGAGAGGTCACTAGATTTTTCAGCTTGCTAACGTTCAGGCAATTCTATGCCCACTCTCCTGCTGTTACATCAGGAACACGGTAGACAAGCAAAAGTCAACACCTGTGGCTTAGGGCACACTGCTAATAACCTTGCATCCCATTTGCATGCTTTAATAGCACTGAGGTGCCTGCCCTTTCCTCTACTTTAGAGCTTATTAGGCAATTAGTTTGGTGCAATGAGCTTTCTAAATTTGGTTAATAAAAACAACAGGGCTTGCCAAGCGGTCACAAGAAAACTAAGTAAGCCGTACAGTCAAAGCGCTACCACAAGTCACGGCAACTACAGGGACAAGGGACATTTCCAGGACACCGAGGCTGCTCCTTCCAGAGAAACTACTGCACCAACTAGTCTACCAAACGCCCACACTTACTGTCAGAGCATCCTCGAATTTCCACTAACCGCAAAGAGGCAGAAAACACACATTATTTGCCTTAGGTAATGACTTGTACATGTTCAATGCAGGATACCGAACTACGGTTTGAGAGAGCTAACAATATTGCCTGTGCAGGAGTCAGGAAAATAGGATCTGAGAGGTTGTATGAGAGGCCAAAGCCAATTTATAATATCAAGGATGTTAGTTCAGAACGAGTCATTGGAACTGACTTGAGACATTGAGAAGAAAAGAAATGTAAGGATCCATCGCCAACCAGCTCGCAACCTTATTCTTGGTCAGCTAGTATGTCCTTGGGGGTGGGGTGTGACCTCTCAGCTTCTTGCCTCATATCCAGAACTGCTTGTGCTCCTGATAACAGCTCTAGCAGTCACTGGTCTTGGACACAACGAACTGAAACACACGACAGACATCTGTCTTTTGTCTCCCAGCTCAGCCACATCTTATCCAGTATTCTACGCATCTTGCTGTGTGGAATATAAGAAGAAATGACCTCAGTTTTTCCTCCATGTAGTGGAAACTTGGAGCATGTCTCTCTAAAGGGGAGAGAACACACTGTGCCCCAGCTGGAGCATCCGCTCATCCGAGAGATAAGCAGCTGAATATCGCTCCATCAGCCGAACACAGACTTCCCCCATGAAATGACGGCTGGCTAAAGATTAGACTTTTAAGAGAAACTAAACTCAACCTTTGTGGATGTGGAAGAACCCAGGTATATATTAAAATGTAGTAAATTTTAACCAGAGGGGCAGAGTCAAAATTTTTCCAAGGGCTGAAGTTGTACCTGTGCGCTTCGGTTCCTTCGTGTATGTGATAAAGGAGAGTGAATCACGATGGACTAAAGTTTGTACTACATCTCTTTATTTACCTGGAGAGTTCTTAAACTGTTAGTGACATTCAAGACGTTATGGACACCTCACCCTTGACAGTGGGCATTAGTAAAGCCATCATCTTAGCATGATGGGTCAGGGAGGGGGGGATGGGGGACGTGCAGGCTAGCCCATGCTGTTCTAGAGCTTTGAACAAGCTCTCAAGTTACATTCCAGAAAAACACAATCCCTAAATGAAGAAAGTCAAAGGTGATATTACCGCACGTGAGAAGTGTGCCCCCAAGATGCCCTGTAGGCGTGAAGGTTAACGAGGACTGTGCTTGTAAACTTGAAGACGCGCTTCCAAGTTATTCTAGAAACAACTCAGACAAGTGGACTGACATAAAGAACTAGAGACCAGGGAGGCTTTACAATTCTAGATTGTGGCAGCAGACCAGAGAGGGCTCTGTCTGATCCAAGATTTTTTTCTTTTCTCCGGGAAGAGTTATCTAACCCAGTACTTTCTAAAGTAGCTGCTACCCATTGCTCTGTCCATGGCCGGTGCATGGGAGGGCAAGCCTGGGTGTCCTGTTCTCTGGGGTAGAGAGGACACATTCTCTCTAAGAAGTGTGGGAGTGAATTAGCTCCAGAAACGGCAGTCCTCTGCTGTGGCAGGTGACACAGAATCCTTGGATTCCCACGGCAGAAAAGCTGCAGGAGGAAAAGGGAAGCAGGACGCACAGGGGCGCCAAGTGACGGAGTGGGCTGTAGAAACCAGCAGGCTGAGGTTCATGGGAGATTGCATGAACTTATGCATGCTCCCTTCCTGTGCCCAGTGAGCCAGGCTCAAGGCTATGCCATGCTGGACCCTGACAGTGGGATCATTCTCGTAATCTTCATTCCACTGTTTATCTCTCTTTCTATGGGTGTGAGTGGAAAAACAAACAAACATACAAACAAACAAAAAACACTAATTGATAGATTTTTAGTGGCCAGAAGAAGGTTTAAGTGTATTTTTATCTTTTAAAAATTCTATTTAGTTGCAAAAACACCTTTTTACTTGCTACCTATCAGGCAGGTCAATTTGGGGATTAAATTTAAGGAATCACCAAAAGGAAAAGAGGCGATTATTACTAAAGACCCATGTAGGATTCTGAGGCTTCTATATTAGCCTGGCTCTCTAGTTTTTTTTTTTTTTTTTTTTTTTTTTCTTTGCTTGTTTGCACCATGTCCCTTTGAGAAATAAGTAAAGAAAACACTGTTCTTTTCTGGGTTTGTAATTTTGGATGTTACAGGAAGAGATACATAGGCTCTTATCCCTGTTATCCAACCCAAGCTGGCTCCACCTCAAGTGTTCTGGGACACTAAGAATCTGGGTAAGAAGAGCTATGTGTGGGGGATGGGTGGGCAGGGAGGACTGAAGCAGAGCAGTGGGTTAGCAGGGACAGACAGGAAGTTTCATCTTCAAGTCGGAAGCTCATCCCCGTATGTATATTTAACTTTTAAAGGTATGACTTTTTAAATTTCATGGGAAATTTTCAATTTGGGCTGAGGATGTAGCTTAGTGGGGCAGTGCTTTGCCTGACATATGTGAGTCCCCGGGTTCAATACCGAGTAACACACACACACACACACACACACACACACACACACACACACACGAGAGAGAGAGAGAGAGAGAGAGAGAGAGAGAGAGAGAGAGAGAGAGAGAGAGAGAATGAACTAGAGAATCCAATCTCATCAGCTCATGAATAAACTGTACAGTTGCAGGCACTGCATTTTTTTGGTAGGCAGTGCTAAAGAGTTCTCAGCTCTGAGTAGCTTAGATAGAAGTGACCATTCTGCAAAATCGTAGCCTTTGAATGTCCACACAGCAAATGCTTGGCTTCTGATAGATTCATCAGGTTCTTCTAGTGCACAAGAATCGCCGAAGATCTACTTTTGTAGTCTCTTTTCGGACAAAGCCCTTCTTTCAAAGGGGGCAGTTCTGACCCTGTCACGCTCACTGCCTGTCACCTGCTGGACCCTGGCTCTGATGCTGCTCACTGTACAGGATTTCTTGGTTCTCTGCTAATGCCCCAGTTTCAAATTGGATCTGACAGCCTTTGAGTGAATGAGCCTGTACGTGAAATCACATTTTTCCAGTGTCTCCAGAAGGCTCTTGCCAGCACAGACCACACCGAACCACCTTTTTGGCGGTGTTGACAGACGTACCTTGAATTCGTAAGACTCTTCAATGATCACCTCCAGCCTGGTGTGCTCTCCCAGGATGGGGCGCCCCATTTCGGCAATGCGCCTCTCCTCTTCCTCTTTGCTAGTCAGCGGCTGCTTGTCATCATATTCGTCTGAGAAAGGGAAGGCAACAGTGTGAACAGTGTGCTCCTTTACCTTTGCAAGTCCCAGGATCCTGCCATAAGACAAAGCAGGATGGAAGGGTGCCCTAAGGACCGAGTCAGAGTCTCTCAGGTGAGATAGTGAGGCTGTGGGGAGGAGCGGACAGAGCTTGGTCGGCAGGGCAACACCGCCACACTGAAGCCGCAGATGATTGAAATCTAGTAAGGTCTCGGGTCATGGGAAAGCACTGATCAGGAAAAGCCACGTTCATCAGGGCACGTCACTGAGAAAGACCCTGCTGCACATTGTCTGGGCTGAGGGAATCACCCAGCTGTTCTCTGTGAAGCTAGCCAGTTTGGCGGTCTGTGCACATTTTTTTTCCAGCACGTGACCAAAGGGAAACGCAATTAAAAGTCTTAAAGTAACCCTGAGGGATGTGAGAGTTTGGTCTTTTCCTTTCCACTTTCTAGAAGCGTCAGAAGATGCCTCAGGGCCAAAGAGACATGGGAGGGAAATTCTGATCTCAGCTTTACACTCGCCAAGAGTCCCTGTCACAGGTTCAGCTCCAAAACATCCATTTTATGTTTCTTTGAGATGGCTGGGCCCCAGCGCGTCCTCTCTGGTGCAAAGGCGAAATGTATTAGGAAAGCCTTGACCATGTTAATCTTAAAACAAACAGAGAGGGCGAGGGTGAGGCCTTTGGGGAGCTAATATTCACTATGTGAGCATGATTACTTCCAGAACCACCAAGTAGCTCTCATTCTAGGAGAGGTGGGGGATGGAGGGTGCTCAGAAAAGTCTATTGATGAGGAGGAGCTCAGAGTTGTCTCTCTCTGCATAGAGGTCATTGGGATAAATCCCAGACTGGAAAGGCCAAGCATATGCGGAGGGCAAATGCTTGTCCTGTAATCACCCTTGTCCTTCAGGTCCAGGATGCTGGAAAATGATAGGCTACTTCCTCAGAGGCAAGCGAAGCGCTCATATCCAGGGAGGCAGTGATGTTGCTATGGAAAAACCTCCACTCAGAGGCCCTCACCTCCAGGACATCTGGGCAATTGCCTGTAAGTGGAGTCTGCTGTCTGACTCATCCAGACTGGGAAGGGCTGACCTTTTAGTTCAGGCTGCCTGACCTGCCTTTTGCATTTAGACAGATAGCAGCTTTAGCAGGGGTTTGTACCTTCTATTTCCTGCACAGAGTAGGTTCCCCTCTGCTCTGGGACCCTGCTGTAGTTGGTTCTAATTATTGATCTAGCAATTGTTTCAAGGGATGTTTTTTGTTTGTTTGTTTGTTTGTTTTGTTTTGTTTTGTTTTTTTGGCTAGCAGGCTACTGTGAAGACTAGGGTTGGGGAACAGAGGTGCTGGAAGCATGGTTAGTGCCTTAGATTTCATGTGTCAGGAGTCATGGAAGGCAAAAGCAGAACGTAGCTGCTGACAGTCTTGAGCGTGCATTTAATAACATATTCTAAAATAATGTATTTTAAGTCCCTGGTGGTCTATAATCCCACCAAATCAAAGGAAAATGACAATGGGTTATTTGGCCTGTTGAGAAGCTGTTGAACATGAGCAGAGGCAAAGCAGAGAGAAAAGGGGATTAATTTTAACTATAAGAGTGGTAAGGGCTTTTATACAAGGACTGGGAAATTATAAATCAAGGAGACGCAAGGGTTAGTTAGAGTCTCCAAGTCTGTCCTTCTGAAATCATGTGTTCTAGTCAAGGGGGTGGGTAGACATGTGTGAAGTCCCCTTGCCTAGTGTTCAAATCAATTATAGTTTGGTTCTCACTGCTTTCTGATCTTTGGGCCAATGACAATGTCACTGGTAGTTCAGGTTGCTTTTATTTGTGTCTTTGTCCAAATCTCTGACAAACACTGAATAATAATGACTTCCCTCATGAGAAATACTGCCACTTAGGTACCTATTTGAAATGCAAAGCTATGTGTGGGAGAATATTTATTGGGGCCATCATTTCTGTGATTTACTTACAAACGATAAGTTGTTTTGAATGGGACTCAAGGTAATTTAGGTAGAAAGTAACATAGCAGTTAGGGAGGAAATGTAATGTTCTGGGATTGTTCAGGAAAGCATCTCACAGAATGAAACAGATCTAGAACATGGTGTCAAATACATGGGCAAATGAAATGGAATCATCCTATGGGTGAAAAGGTGCCCCCAGGAATCCTTCAGTCTTTCTGGTCAGCAATAAGTGCGTAGTTTGACGCACCTAGGTCTATAACATTTGGCTTTCTTTCATTTAAGATAAAGTAGTTTACAGGCACAGAATCTTTGACTAGCCAGAATTCAATGACATTCTTTTCACTGTAAAAACAAATGTTACCTTATTTTCTACTTATGGCAAAATCTTACTAGTTTTTCTTTTAATTAAGTAAAAGACAAGGTAATTTAGAAAAAAATCACAGCATGATAATTATAATATGATTAATATTCAGCCTTAACAAAAATCTCATAAGAAGCTGAAGTGTGGATATCTCATCTTAACAGATTTGATATTCACATAAAGAAATGCTAGGGACCTTGTTTCTACATCTTGCTGTACTCTTACTCCAAAGCACAGGCTTACCCATCATGCAATCACCAAGAAATGCTCCTACACCTTCATTTAGTTATATTTAAGGCCCTTCTTCCATTAGTTCACCGACTGACAACTGGGATTTAGTAAATATCATTCAATTCCTTGGTGTTTATTGTGTGCTGAACATGAACAGCTTCATGTGGCTTCGGGATTATTTTAAATTACCTTTACATACAAATACCTAGTCTGTTGATTTACAGAGCTAGAATATGCCTCAGCACTCTTTGGACTGTCTTTACTCATGTCTAGTACAACGTATGGAATGTTGAAAACTTACTCAACTATTCATTATGAGAATCTAGTTACCATTAGTAATATTTTTCATCTGCTCATTTTTTTTTTTAAATAAAAGGACCATCCATTATTTAAACACATGGTATGTCCTCTTGGAATATGTCAGCACAGACACAGTCCTCCTCCTTCTCCAGCTATCTTCTAGAAGCTTCTGGTGTAGTGGGAAAAGAGACACGTGAATGAAAAACTAGAATCAGTGTGGCAGTCACTGAGGGCCCAGCGTCTTCTGGGAGAACATTTTTGCCTACAGGAGGCATGGAAAGCATCAGGACAGAGGATCTATTGGCAGCTATCTTGGAAGCAGGTCGAGAGCTTGCCAGGTGGATAGGATGGTAAGGATGACTAGGAGGTGTAGAGATGAGTGGTCATAGTTCAGGGATGGGCATAGCATCATGGAAAGGGCAGGGCCATTTTCATTCGATGAGTATTATGTACATCTAAGAGATGGTCACAGTTATGTGTAATTGAGAAGTGACACGTGGAAAAACCGTGTGGCTGATCTACAACAGTACTGATATATGAGTGGTTACAATGTAGGGTTCTGATGGTGGCAAAGAAGAGAGTTGAGGTGTTTTTTTTTTTTTTTTGTCTTAGTGTTCTCCTTAGGTGTGCCTTTTATTAAATAGGGAAATGGTTTAACAGCATTTTTCAGGATCAATTACTATACTATATAGTATAAACAAGTATATACTATACTTGTTTCTTTTTCTCTTTGAACGAATGGATCAAAAGCAGATTATTTTATTGTAGCCTAAGTCACTTTATTTCCTTATGTATGCATGGTGACAACATGATGGAGTTTTGGTGTTATTTCTTAGAGAACATTAATTCTCTCTGTGTGCTACTCTGGGCCTATCTATCTGTCTATCTATCTATCTATCTATCTATCTATCTATCTATCTATCTACCTAACCATCCTTATAAAGCTCACCAGTCTAACTGTGACATTGTATATTTTATATTCTATCATCTATCTATCTATCTATCTATCTATCTATCTATCTATCTATTCTATTCTATATACAATGTCACAATCTTGACCCACCAAAACAACTTGGAGATTCTGTGCCTTATCAGCAACCATGGCTACAAGCCAGTGTTGAGAGGACACAGGGAATCCCTGAGATAAAATCACGAGTTGGGGTCTTCATTCTTTAGTGGTCGACTTTTATAAACAACAATAAAATCATTAGCTTTAGGTATCTGAGTTCTAGAAACAGATGGATTATGCAAAGCTGTTTTCAGTGCTTCCTGGTTGAAGCTGGATCTTGAAACAGCATCGTGGTAATGCAGGGGTGAGAGTGGGATATTCCTTTAAGAGGACACTATCACCCACATGGCTAGTTCAATACAGAGAAGTCTGTACACAAGGAGTCAATGCCATAGTTTTCTTGTTTCTTTTTGTTGTTTTGTTTTAATCCCAATAAACAACATAGAACACTGACAGTGGGGGAAAGGGCAGTGATGGGAAAATCTTCTCAGGATTATTCTGATGCTTTGTTCAGAACTGTACAGACAGGCCTGAAAACACAGGCCACTTGACAACGTTTCAGTTCCTGCTGGCCTCTCTGATTAGAACCCAGGAAGATTTCTATTTTTCGTCTCTTGAGGAATATCCTGAGAAAACTCTGAAGTTGGATCTTAGAATTGTGCTTGTTGGGTGGAGGTATGGTTTGTGAGGGTGAGGCGGACCCACAGGGTCAGGTAGAGGTATTTCCCCCACCAAGGTCAGTGACAGGCAGCAGTAATGACTGGAGGAGGAGGGACTGCTGTCCTCAGCTACAGACTCTGTGCTCCGAGCTGACTAGTAAGCTGTAAAGCCTCAGGAGAACTGGAAGAGCTGTGTGATCCTTGGGTTGCCCTGCCAACATTCCTGTGTTTCCTTGTACACCAGGAAAGGCACAATCTGGTGGGAAACGCAACCTGTTTTGGTTTTACTTTTATTTTTAAGAATTTTCATTACACTTACATGAAAAACTTAACATGTAAAAGAGGTATTAGGAAGAAATCTGAAACATTGAAATCTGAGAGAAAGAAGGCATTGGATCAACCTCTTTGTAGGTCCATATTATCTTCAGTTTTTTTATACTGCCTTCAGTTTTTGATCATTCAAGGTATCCCAGCTGTCAGAGAAGTCACTCATTAATCAGCAATACTTTGGAAGGCCCAGGGACTGACATCTATAAATCTTATAAAGAGTATACCTGAAATCTGTGGTTTTTCAAGGACCATAGGGAAACGAGTACCTGAAAAGCTGATTACAGTGGAGGGAAGCGGATGATCTCTAGCATGAACCTTCCTGAAGAGAGGTTGGCCTAGCAAAAGGACAGGCAGAAAATCAGCAGGATGGATCACATTGCTTCGCTATCAGTGCCTTTTGAAATTAGTAAGCTGAAAACAATAACCCAGATGCACACACACTGCAAGCCATGTTAGTGGGGGCAGTTATAGGTCATCCCCTGGAGGCCACCAGGAGGAATTCTGGTGCTTACTCATAGAGATTACCACCCACCAATGGGGGCAAATGTTCCATAAGCCAAACCAAATCATGCTTGATTAAGTTTGATGGATGAGATAATGGACCTCATCTTTCTTTGCGGTAAGAGGTGGACCCAGTACAGCAAGTGCTTGAAATGGATGAGCCAGGTCCTTCAATTACTGATTCCAGAGGTATCATAAAACAATAGAAAGCACTTGGTATAATGACTTGCATTCTAATTTCTGAAGCCTATTAGTGGCATCTATACAGCCCCCAGTAGGCTATCGTTTCTGTTTCCCCACATATCAAATGCAGGTAGTATCTACTCCATTTATGTCACAGGTTTCTTTGAAGGATAGGGAGTAGATAACCCTGTGAAGGTGCTCATGACATCCATTTCCTGTGCCGACTGGAAAGTGTCATATATGCTTCCGTGGAATAAGGGCAAGTCATTATCACCCAGCAGTTTCCACTAACCAGGCCTAAGGATTTCATTGAACTTCTCCTTCAGCTGGTTGCCAGGCCCACCTACTAATTTTGTCTACAAAGATTTACCGAAAATTAAACTTAGAATCTTGAGACTTGGACTCAGGGTCATTTAAATGTGGGCAAGAAATTTTGCCTCGTGGAGACGCGCAGTTTTCCCAGTTGTAAAATGAGGCAAACTTCGATGGAGGGGCTTTTTTTTTTTTTACATTGGGGTGGTGGAAGTGTTCCCAAGTGTCAAGATTCTCAAAGTTTGGCCCATTTACATAGACATGCATCTTAAGTCTGTTACAAGACTGCAAAGTGATTAGAGTGTCTTGTAACTTGAGGGAGAGCTATAGATAGATAGATGCATGTCTTAGAAGTTTTTGGGGAAACAAATACACAGATTTAGCCAGGATTCTGAATTTGATTTAAAAGTATCATTATCTGTGTAATCTAATTTTCCCTTTATGTTTCCTTTGACTAACATTCCTAATGATGGCTTTTTATAAGCTACAGTTGTGCTTTAGAGTGATAAAGGGTTCAATGTATAATGTGAAAATGAAGGGAGGAGGAAATGGTTTGCACTATTGGACCAGCCAAAGGACAGGGCTAGTGTTAGGATAATCATCAAAGGGCCTTTGGATGAGTGGTTTGGGGTAGATTAATCTTTTGGAAACTTTTTTTTTTTACTTCCTGTAAGTGTGCACAATAAAGTCCAAAAGAATGGTGATAAAATAATATTTCATTATAAACTCTAATGAGTTATAATGTTATCATAAAACCATAAGGTCAGAGGGGAATGAGATCATAGATTTAAACACAGTGAGACAAGGGCTAGAACAGCAGGTAAAGACTTGCAAATTTCAAAGGCACCTCCAGCATTCAATGTCTATTACTAACTAGGTCTCTAAATTATTGGTGTGAGGCTGTGGACCAAATGGATTTTTTTTTTAAGTTTCCATATATACTTTTTCCAAATTCCACACCCATTCTCATCGGTGCAAGTCCACGTAAAACCTTCAGGCTAAGTCCAAAGGCTACATTAATTCTTCTCTTCTTCCTTGTACCTCAAAGCCTCGACTTCAAAGCCTCAACGTTACTTCAAAGAGAACTCTTTAGGCTTTATTGCTGCTGTTCACTGTACAGACCTAAGTTACAGAAGTTTTTTAGAGGCATCAGTAGCAACTGAACCCCGGGATTTCTGGTTTTATGGGAGAACGAGGATATGAAGTTAGACAATATCCAGGTAAGTAACAATTAGGCCAATGTAGAAATTTCCAGAAGGAGTTCTGGAATAGTCTCCCATTCTAGGTGCATTAATATCTATATTGGGAGATGTCTAATTTTGGTTAAAGTTTTGGCCATAGGGAGGACCCAATGAGCTACTCATAATGTAGAAGCTTTCTGTATCATGTTGGATGCAGGATACGGCCAAGGCAGAAAATGCTGATATGAGGGATATGGGAAACTTTATGGAAAGGATTTGTAAGAAAAGAAAATGAGAATTCTACTAACTGAGATACTAAATGGGAGGATAGTTCAAATGGCATGGAAAGAAAGCCTTAGAAATGGAATCCTCACACATGTAATGCAGGATAGCCAAAGACATATATGCACTCTTAATAAGGTACTCTGGACTGATACTGTGTAAAGTTTGCACAGAATGCAAGCTTGTATAGAATGTAAGGAATGGCTATACAGTATGCTATTTCTCAAGACTATGGTTGACTTTAGAAAAATAATCTACAAAGCCGTGAATGTTGAGAGGCCGAATTTCTACCATCTTCAACTCTCTCATGGGGAGCTGTTCCTCTGGACAGAATCAGAGTATTTCCAAGATGACATCGGTGATCTCAAATGTTGCAAATGGAAAAAGGAGATAATTTTAAAAGTTATACATACATATATATATATATATATATATATATATATATATATATATATGTATATATATGTTCCTGTACTTAGATGCATGGACAAGGACAAGTCCTGGAGGGCAGAATTCGGAAAATCTGACTTGGGAGAGGCTCAGCTGATTGAGATTCAGGGATTTCTGTAAGAAGACTACTCTGCTTACCAACTTTAAGTTTTTCTAATTTCTATGTCTCTGAGAATCTACCAGTCATTCTATCATTTACTGCTGTGTCTAGAGATGAGTTGGAAGCAGCCATCCATATAGAACTGCCATAGTTTGAAAGTTCCACTCTGGGCAGAATCACTTTGGTACCCACTGTCCATGAGTTAATACTAACAGTGGTTGAGATCAACCCCCATGCCTATTACAGTGTTTTAATTTACTAGAAATTTTGGTAGTATTTCCTTCTAAATATTTTTCTAGCACTCTGATTTAGTATTTATGTATGATCTATTGGAAATTTTTTGGTATTTGCAAAAGGCCATCGAAGAAGTGGGTCTCTAGAGACCTTTTCAACCTGCAGCTTCAGACAAGTTAGAGCCATTGCCGGATAGTCACCCTCCTCTCTAAATCTGCAGGAATGAGTCTGAAAACGTGAAAAGGTATGCAGAACCAAAAGATGCTGCAATTAGGAATGATTTCCACCTGTGCACAAGTCACTAGCTCTAGAGATGGTAGAATTTTGAAAGTAAGGATTTCAAGCTCTCTCATTAGGATCTTGAATGCTTATGTAGGGTTTTGTAATGTGTCTCAAGAAGCAGAAATAGTTCTTGTCACCATGCTATTAGCACTAAAGCCAAGTGTTCAAAGAAGGGTGTAGATTGTTATCCTCTTCTAACGTGGCCTTATCTACTTTTAGGATCCTGATGATCCTCTGCTGTGAAGTTTGTGTGGGTCTCATATCCACCATCCGAGACCAGCAAGCTTGTCTTACTCTGGAGCCCTGTGTGCACTCTACCAGAGTACACTGCAAATTCTCGGTGCTCTGTGGGCACCTGTAGATTAGTATCAAAATATGAACAGTTAGAGGATCTCCCTGAGAGATTTCTTACAAATAAATTCAACACACACAGGCTGTTGTTAATTCGTAAAAATGTTAACGTGTAAAAATGTTAATGCGTAAAATCAACAAGAGGAGAGTTGGGTCACAGTTAAGCATTAATTCAGGTTATATTTGGTTTGGTATTTAGGCTACCTGGGCAAAAAATAGGAACTTTTAAAAGGCATTATCTTACCAGAATGTTTTTTCCCTTAAGTAAAAAGAAATAAAACAAGAAAAAAATATATTTTTTAACAATGTAATATATTGACAGTGACAGTATAAATATAATTAGATAGTATTAGACTTGAAAAGTTCGTACCTGATAGTGTAAAGCCACCTAAAAAAGAAAGAGAAACAGAAAAGAAATGTCAAAATTTAATTTACATGACAAATAACAAGTACTAGTGACATAATATGCTTGATAACCCACCTGAGTTATGAAAACTTGCCAGATTTATGATTAAGAAGGATAGGAACAGTTCAGTCATAACTGAATACATTCTTTTAGGATCATGCAGTTTAGCACACAATCATAGTTATTGTAGATACTAAACGCTTCTTTCCTGGCTGCCAATGAGGCACCTGTGATCCCATCTTTTTTGAAGTCTCTCTTCTGTTTACTGACTGTGGGACTTATTAAATGAGCTGCATTCAAATGAGTTCCAAGTGTCCCTTTCTCCATCACTCCTGCTGCCATTCTTTACTTAAGTCAGGGACATTAGGAAAAAATATTTTTTTTTCAGATGGGTTCCGAGGTCAGCAAGTTCTCAGAATGTGAGATTGTATTTTCCCCAAACGCCAATCGTAGTTCTTGTAATCTTAGCCCTTTTAAGTTTATATACCCTAAATTAAGAAATGTGATACGATTGATCTGGCCTCGACTAAAATTAGGCCAATAGCCTGAAATGAAAATCTGTCCAATCTATAGACAGAGATAAAAATCAGGAGTTAGGGTATTATCTCAGAGAAGTGGAAAATAACCTATAAAAATGGAAAGGAAATGCAAGAAATGAAATGCTTACCAAGCTCATTCAATAACAGGGCTGTGAAGGAAACAGACAGAGACAAACACAGAATAAGAGACCACATGAATAATGAGAGAGGAATATTAGCAGAAAGAAATCTAGGTTCTGACTAGCGCAGGGAAACCATTGCTTATAAAAAAAAATTTGGTTCATCCCAAGGGAATGCATTGTTGGAGACATTTCCAATTAAATGATCCCAACAGGAATATTTGGGTAAGATTGAAAAAAATCATCTTATAGTGTCATCTCTATGCATCTCATGAGATATTTCTCCTACAGCTGTTGACAGATAGTACGTACAAAATCTACTGTGGATATTGGAGAAGGTAATCTTGAATTTGGTTTGGGGGTGGGCTTCTTCCAATAAATATTGCCTGAGAGCTGATGTTTGGAAGTGTTAAATGACTCAAGGCCTCAGCTACCTTCCACGAGAACAGGTAAAAATCCCCAGAAAAAAAAAATCCATTAGCCTGCCTTTCTGGAAGGAGATTTTGGCTCAGGTGAAGCTCTCTCTGCATATTTTATTTGGAAGATATTTTGACTCCTTCAAAATTGTTTATGCTTTTTAAAGTCTCAAATTTTAAGAGGCCCTAAATGGACATTTATTTGTGTTGTCTTTATCAGTAACTTCTACACATTAATAAGTGGACCAGAATGTTTTCTAGTCGATGTGTAACTCCAGAGAAATTGACAGGGTTAGAATGTGGGCCAAGATACAATGTAGCTTTTTAGATTATGTTCTTTAAATACAGTTGGCACCACAGCACTTTATTTGAATAAAAGTTAACTTGCTAAGCAAGTCCAATTAAAGACCTCCTGGTTGTCGCAGGAATACTACAAGTGCTTGTTTTCAGCCTGGTTTTCCTTGTATCATGGTAGTGGAATCAGAAGGAACCTAGGAAAACGAGTCAATAAGTTTATTTATACTGTGAAGAACTCATTTGGCTGCTACAACACAGGATAGCACCATCAAGGAATTTTAATTTGCTTCTATATGAGGGCATATTTTTACTAAAATGACAATCGGAAGAGCTGAATCCAAGACACTCCTCCTGGAGATAAAAGACAGTTCTCTGGAGGAACACATCCAGCACTAAACGCTTCTTTCCTGGCTGCCAATGAGGCACCTGTGATGCCATCTTTGTAAGACATATTTTCTTGAAGTCTCTCTTCTGTTTACTAGCTGTGGGACTTATTAAATGAGCTGCATTCAAATGAGTCCCAAGCCTCCCTTTCTCCATCACTCTTCTGGCCATTCTGTACTTCATTTAGGGACATTAGGAAAAAAAAAATTTTTCCCCTGATGGGCTCTGAGGTCAGTGAGTTCTCAGAAAGTGAGATTGTATTTCCCCAAATGCCAAGCCTACATAGGAATTGGTCATATATATTGCATTTCTTGCCCTCCATTTGAAAATTTAAATAAAATTCTCCTTCTATCTTGTGAAACAGCATCTCCTATAAAGGAGGGAAGAGTTAGGGAACCGAATGGGCTCCCATTTGCAAATGTTTTCTAAAACTGTGAGAACCAACAAAACCTAATTATGAAATTCTCAAAAAACTAACAAAAATGTCATTTAAAAAAATCTAGCCATAAGGATAGCACTGCACAATTTGTCTTTTTACTATTCATATTAAAATCGTATTAATTCTGTAAGTATCAAAAGATTTTGGATCATGGGTAGGATTAGTGTAAGTCAGGGTTAAATGTTGACAAGGGGCCACATACTTTAGCTACTGAAAACTGACCCCATACATATGACTGTGGTTTCATATGTATGGTACCTTATTTGTTAGAGTTTTATTATTATTATGATTGTTATTACAATTATTATTATTATTAATGAGATAGGGTCTTGCTGTAGTTCAGGCTGCCCTTGAACTCTCAACCTTTCCCCTTCGATCTCCCAAGTACTCGAATCCCAGGCATGTGCCATCATGTCTAGTTACATGGCTTCTTCTAAACGATGTATTTGATGATATGGAAAACGCCATATCAAAATAAGTAAATTAGCTTATTGGCAGTGTGAGTCTTAAGAGTCTTAAGACTCCTTGTTCCTATTAATTGCTTTCTTAAAAGCTGGGGCTAGACAGATTGGCACACACCTTTCAGTACTTTGGAAGTAGAGCTGGGAGGATCAGGAGTTCTGGGTCATCCTCAGCTACACGAGACCTTGTCTCAAAAAACGAAAAGTCAACAAAACAAAACAAAACAAAATCTTCTCAATCCAGATTCTCTAAGAAGCCTGATTACTGAATTTTCTGTAATTTTCTTATAAATTGTTATTAGATCCTTGTACTCTTCGTCTACCATGAACTTTTAGGTGGGTTTTCTTTTCCTTTTCCTTTCAGACAAGATATGTCAGGTTTTATCACTAGCACTTTAAGGGAGGAGTGAACCTTTGTAGCCATATTTTAAATGGTTCTGAAGCTTCAATTCAAGGTAGAGCATGTTCTCTTATCTCCTCACTTCTGAATTACAGAAATTCCTTCAGTATTTCTTAATATTTAGCAAATCTGGTTGCAATCCGGGTTAGTCAGCCCTTCCCAAAGAAAACGGGAATCACTTGGTGAACTCATTGGGGAAGGAAAACGGACCCGCGAAGCTTCAAAGGCAATGGAGTTTAGTACTCGAAGCCGAGGAAAAGGAGAGAGTTGAGTGTGAGAGCAAGGAGACACGGAGAGGGGAGAAGAGTACAATTTCTCGCTGGTATGTTTTTGAATACTCCCACACCTTTCGTGCCTCTTCTCATCCATTTTGGTTCCTCAAGCACAAGGGAGAAACTGCACTCTTTCTCATATTCCTCACGATCAAATATTCTAATGGTAATGATCTTCCTGTGGGGACACAAGACAAAGGCAAAACGAATGGTTGGAGTCACACGCTCATGCTCTAGATGTCCACCAAGCCGAATGTTATCGTGATGTTACGGAGGGAGAAACGGGCAGCACATGACCTCCGGGGCGTATGTAAAAGGGCATCTTGGGTGCTCTTCCCTGGTCTCCACCGGGGTGTCTGTGTTAAATGGAACGCTTGCGTAAATCTGGCTGCTTCTTCCACGATTCAGAGAGCTGGCTTAGAATTTGGAGATCGGGTACTCTCTGTGCCAATTTCCCCAGCTCTGGGGGCTTGATTGAGTGTGCCCCAAATTAACTTTCGGACCCGCGTGGTGCACGGTGGCCGTGACTGGCCGATGCAGTTCCGGGC
The DNA here is from genome assembly GCF_949786415.1 of Peromyscus eremicus. Taxonomy (NCBI): domain Eukaryota; kingdom Metazoa; phylum Chordata; class Mammalia; order Rodentia; family Cricetidae; genus Peromyscus; species Peromyscus eremicus. Next base: position 13,129,068 of record NC_081437.1, on the reverse strand, counting down.
TCGCTGCTGCCAGGGTGAGAGCTGTGCCCTGTTACATAGTGGAGGCATGTGTGCATTGTTAAGTCATGTTCTGAGGAATGCAGGCGTCCAGGGAGGCACAGGCCAGCAGAAGCTGTCGGAGTCCGCCCTGGAGCGGCTTCCCCACCTTTCTTCTCACTCATCTCCACCAGGCGGGGCTCTCCAATCTCAATGAAGAAGGTCTTGTTTTTCTCATACTCCTCATCATCAATTACCTTGACTGCAATTGTTTTGCTGAAACAGAGAAGAATAGAGGTTGGCGAACAGGGGAAGAGACATGCAGAGGAATACAGGCAAGAAGAAAGCAAGGTTAGAGAAGTCACGGAAAGTCATATAGGTCTGTGGCCCGGGGCCATAGAATTAACTCGCACCAAGTACAGTTCTCAACATTAATAAGCTTGTCATCGGCATGAGAAAGAAAAGCAGAAAAATGTAGATTATAGCAAGAAAAGGAAAAAAAATGCTTATTTAAGTATTTAACTCTTGTGTTGTCTTAGGTATCTCCTGGAAGTCATTGCTTTAGAACGAATTAATAAAGTACAGTAGGGCCCGTGAGAAGTTTCAGTGGGTGAAGGCCCTTGCCACCCAGTCTGATGACTTGAGTTCTGTCCATAGATATCACCTAGTAGAAGGCGAGAACTGGCTTCAGCAAGTTGACCTCTGACCTTCACTCACCTCACATGCCACGGCAGGTACACCCCCCCATACATGTATGCACACATACTTACCCACACCCCTCCCACATACACACTTAAATAAACAAAGGGACTACAAACCCAATAAAACATTGACAGAGATGTTATCCTAGTGGTGGATACTTTTCCCTTTTCTGTGTTTTACTTTATTTCCAAAAATAACATGTAAAAAGTTTTTGTTGAGTTTATAATAGAATTACATCATTTTCCCTCATCCTTTTCCTCCCCCCAGACTCTCCCATATACCACTCACTACTTTAAAAAAATGCATGGCCTCTTTTTCCATTTACTGTTGTGATTGTGTGTGTGTGTGTGTGTGTGTGTGTGTGTGTGTGTATGTATTATATTACAAATGATATACATTCCTAAATACAGAAAGACGACTTGCTCAGTCTGTATAGTGTTACTTGCATATATAACTTGTCAGGGATGATCACTTGGTATTTTATCATTATATTTCATTTCGAGTAACACAATGTATGTGTAAAAGCATTATAGAAGAGAACAAAATCTCTTCTCTCTTTCTACCTAGTGTCCTAGAATCTAACTTATTTAAGTTCCTTGGAAGTTGTTATTGTTTTACAGTTTGCATTCCTAAAGATGAAAACAAAGTGTGGTGGCAGTGGAGGGGATAACTGCTGATGTAATTATTTTCATTCCGTGTCAAATTGACTTTCAACTTTCATTAAGCTGTGGCATTATACTTCTTTTCATCTTCATCAATACATTGTGGTGCTTCATGGCGAATTCTTCCTGCAATCCAGCCTTCGGTAATGTTTGTGCTATGGTCCTATGGCTGTGAATGACTGATGAGCAGTCAGGACAAATGCAAATAGTATGCAAATCTAAATGCCAGGAATGATGCCAGACATAACTCATGATGGAACTGAAAATAGATCATCCTAATATTACCTTTTAACTAACAAAGTTAAAGTGTGGTATATATTACAGTTTACCCCGAGCCTCCTAAATACTGACCTAACAAGATTTTTAAAATAACATTAACCGGGATAATATCTGATTAAAGTTTTTGAAACAATAGGCTTGTATAAACAGAAAGTTTTAGTGACGTGGAGATTCTTTACTTTTGCTAACATTTTCTGGATCTTTTAGAAAAGGGTGGGTCCATAATCTTGCTTTTAGTTCATTGATGAAATCTGCCAAGTTGCACTTAGACATGGGTTTTCTAAGGATCATTTGTCTTTTAGCACGGAGAAAGTATGGAGAAATTCTCTGAATTTCCCAGCCCCTCATTCCAAATGTTTAACTCTTCCTTCCTGGGCTCAGCATCGTAAAAGGGAGACCCAGTGATTGCTTGGGGCCTCGTATGGTCCTTCCCTTACCCAGCGACATAGCATCATGACACTGACACACCAATTTCTCCCTCCTGAGAAGCCAGGGCTCGTGAAAGTACCTTCTCTTTGTGTTCCAAAGACTACAGCAGGTGACCAGCTGACATGACTAATGTAACAATAATTTCAAGAGTATGACAAAGTCCAACTGCACGTACAAACAGTTCCTGCCTAATTGTTAGACAGCTTTCTGGATTTCACCTATTTACTCCGTGTGTGTGTGTGTGTGTGTGTGTGTGTGTGTGTGTGTGTGTGTGTTAAGATCAGCTGGCCTGACTAACTTGGGATGTTTAGTTGTTAATTTACATCTAAAAATCCAAAATACTCTAAGAACCCCAAGAAGACCTATTCGAAGCATATTTGGAATTGTACGTTCTAATTGAAAAATAGAAAGTATCTGCTACTTTTAAGTTAGATCAAATTTACCATTCAAAATATGACCAAAGTTCTCTTTCTCTCTTTCTTTTTTGTTAATAAAACTTGTGCTCTTTAGGTACTACTTTCCACTTTGCATTCTTGCAATCTTCAACTGGAGTTGCACATCTGTCCTAAAGCAAGCAATGTCATGAGAACAGGAAAGGGAACGTGAAGGAAACTGAAAGCGTCATGTTCGCTACTGTCCTTAGGATCAATGCCCCAGCATTCATTATGAAGGCCCTTCCTGGTAGGCAGCATAAAACTGGAAAGCCCTCATGATAGCAAGTCAGGTTGCAATGTCCTTGCATTTTATTATATGACCCATATAATATTTCCAGCCTACAGAACGTCACAGATACAGGTGTACTAGAGAAGTCAAGAAAGTCTTTCTAGTGAGTCAGTGTATAGGAAAGGCACCAATTTTATGTCCGAGGAGCAATACACCAACTTATTCAGTACCTCCAAATCACCCACTGATGCCTTGTTTCTTATCACTGCAGAATGTCGTTACTATTCCTCTACCACTGTGCGCTAGTTAGCCTTAGTTGTCGACTTGATACAACCCAGAACCACCTGGGAAGAGAGTTTGAGTGGAGGAATCACCCAGATCAGGTTGAACTGTGGGCGTATCTGTGGGGGATTGTCTTGATTGCTAACTGAGGTGGAAACACCCATCTTCAATGTGGCAGTGACCATGTCACGGGCTGGGTACTGAACTATGTAACAGAAATGAAAGCAAGTAAGCAGGTAGTGTGGGTGCATTTGTTTCTCTCTGTTCTTGACTGTGGGTTTGAAGTGACTATCTGCTTAAATTCCTGACACGACTTCCCTGCAATAATGGGCTGTAGCTTGGAATTCTAAGGTAAAAACAGACCCTTACTCCCCTACGCTGCTTTTAGTCAGGGTACGTTATCACAGTAACGGAAATGAAACTGGAACACATTGTAATAGCTTTATTTCCTATGCCCCAAGGCAAGAGTTACAATATCCCATAAAACTAGCTTGCAGTTTATCATTGGAGCATCTCTATTCATCAGGACCAGAATTCTTTGGGAATATCTCAGCATTTGGTAATCATGATATGAAAAAGAAATGAAAGATAAAGACAAAGAAATATATCCATGTATGCTTTTATAAAGATACCTAGGATGGATAGCATTTGCATAACAGCATATCATTTCAAAATCATTAGAGACAGAATCAATAATGCCCTTGGCAAGAGAAGCCATTAAATTATATATTGATTTAGCTTCTCTAGTACAGTAAAGCTATTAATAGGAAATGTGATTATTAGAGGCCTTTTTAGTCGCTCTAAAGTAGCAGGATGAAGTCAGCCCTGAGTTAATTCTCTAAATGAAGACAGACAAAGTCAGGAACCATCGCTTGCTAGGTTCACGTTATATATACTTCAGACCAGAAGGTAGTGATGGTGAAACGAACCTCTGTAATTTTTAGAGGGAAATGTCATGTGAAATGCGGGACTCGATTGTCATGTCTCACTTCGCGGAGCCCACCCTTGAAGACCAAGCTGCCAACTCACCCACCACAGAGCATGCTCGCAGCACAAGCTGGGGCTGGTTTGCTGAGTGCAGCCGGACAGTCTGGATAACCACTGGGGGCATGCTTTTGCCTCCCCAGGATTTGACAGTAGAAATGGAGCCTCAAGGACTGAGGGGTCCTGAAGTGTTCCAGTCTTCCCCATTGCCACATTAAAACTCTGTTATAGGGACTCTCCCTCACTGAGATCACAGTCGCACACTGGCCTTTCTGCTTTCTTTACCCATAGGAGGCTGTCAGGTAAGCGCGATTTCTTTCAGTTGACAGGCTGACAAAATCGAGCCTGAGAGAGTTGGCTAAACATAGTCTTTTAAGCAAGCACAACTTGTGCATTATTGCACTGATAAGGAATAGATAGAAAAACAATTGCCCTGCTGTTTTCAGCAATCCTGATTGTTCTAAAGACCTTGAGGAGAACTCACTTGGTCTTTTCTATTCTTAACTACAAAAAAATTGCATTTTTTTTATAGAAATGAGTAAAACAGCTGAAAAACCTTATGATAACGTTAAAATATTTCTCAATGGGCCAGGATGTTTATAGAAGCTATTTTTTATTTTATTTCTAAAGATTCAGCTAAAAAAGGAGTTATTTAGTAGAAAAAATACAGATCTTCCCTTCTGGTCTTGATGGTGCCTTTCATGTGCACACACCAGGCCAATAGGATTCTGCTTCTTAGTTCCTCTTATCTGATGGGTCTCAAAGGACTCATCCCCTCCAAACAGACTACCAAGGAGTCTGGCCATGAGTCATTGATGAAGGGGAGAAAGCCATGGCTTTATTAGCGGTGGTTGACACAGAAAAATCTCTTTAAAATATACTTTAGTCTTTGTTCAGCTACAGTGGCACTCCTATCTTCTTTTTTTAAAAAAAGATTTTTAATTTAAATCTGACTTTGTCTTTCCGTGGTTTTGTTTTTCTAGGTCTGCCCTTGGTGTTAGAAGATGGCGGCAAGAAAAAGATGAGCCTGGGGGTTAGAGAGGAGGAATTCCTTTCCAGATTCTCATGCTGAATGTTTCAATGAGAACATCACAGATTTGGATGCTTCCCGAGCTCTCCCCGTTAAGATTTACCCTCATTTAGGCACACTCGGAGAAGAGCAGAATCAGGCCCTTTTTATTTCTTAATCCATAGGTCTTTCTGATGTCCCTAGAAGTAATTCTTACTACTTACAATTTACAGAGGAAATTAGACTCCAAGAAGTTAGTGGCATCCAACTTTAACTGTTTATTTCCTGAACTGGCTTCAAGGACCAGCTCCTTTGAATTAAATCACCTAATGCCAAGCACCAGGTCCCATAGTCAACTATTCAGTACATTTATGACCACATTAAATGATGGAGATCATTAGATTAGATTAAATGCAGACTTATTATTTTATCTTTACATTCACAAAGACTTCTTGTATGAACAAGGATAGAATTTTATTTCTATTTTTGAAAGGAATACAGGACATGGTATAGTCTACGATGGCTGCCTTACAAAGTTAAATCTTTGAGGAGATAAAACTTTAATTGGAAAATGTCACATTAAACACAAGGGGCTTCACCAAAACTGAGGGCTGAGTAGCCGAACAACAATAAGCTCAGCCTCATTCAGTGCTGCCTAATAGAACTGGAATTTCAGGTCCACTCCTGACCACCAAAATTAGTATCAATATTTTAATATTTCCAGATTAGTTCTATGCATGGTGAAGTCCAAGAAGCCATGATAAGAAGACAAATGGACTCTTAAATTGGATAATATATTAAGAGGTTGGCGAAAGTTGAGTTTGTTACAGATCTCCCCGTCTGTCAGAATCACCTGGGAGCATCACAAACTTTCAATTACCTGGTTTCACTCCAGATAAGCTAAACAAAATTCTTCAGTTGTGGAGACCCAGTACAAACATAGTTTTAAAAGATGTTTCTGATGACTCTAATATTTGATCAGGGCTGGTAACTGGCTGATGCTGATGGCCAGCTAGAATGTGTGTCCTGGTGTCTAAAAGGCTACATTAGAGAAAGTGGGTACTGCTATCACCTACCATGACTGGCTTGGTGTTAAGCTGTGTCTCTGATTTCAGTAGTGCACTTTTTATGAAATTAGGTGCATCAGAGTTTGGTATATATGGAAAGGGTGGGATTGTGAGAAAGTTCCAGACAAAACAAAACTTTAGATCTAATGAGCAATCTGGGTTGACACGACACAGCAGTATTGGTTTTTGTCTTTCACTGAATTCTATGGTATCTTTCCTCTCAGCAGACAACCTTAATAACATAGGTGAGAAAAACCCCTTTAGTATCCAGGCAGCAGCACTTACATTCATGCAGAATCATTTCCCTCTCAACAACAGATTGGAACTCTGTGATATGTTTCATGCAACAGTGGTTGCCACAGAGTAAAAACCTAAGGTGTCAATTGCACCGAAGACGGTTCTGTCTCCTCTCTTTTCCTGGTTCTCCAGAAAGCCTTTGAGTCTTGTGAGGAAGAGACCACGTGGTCGGAACTGGGAACTAACACACATGAGCACTCTACTTTCAGACTTAGAAGTGTCGCTGGCTGGACTGACCACAAAGATCCCTGTAATGTCTCAAGTCACAAAGTGACGTCCATATCGTGGGTGAGTTTGACAACTGATCTAAAGTGTACCTCCAGTGAGTCTTCAGGAGAGATTCCCACAACTCAAAAAGATAAGTAGACTGAGCACCAAGGGGACAAGAATTGGAATAGGCATTTCACTAACGAAGATAAACAAATGGCCAATAAATGCGTGATTAGCCACCAGGGAAAGGCAAGTCCAAGTTGCATTGAGATACCAAGTCTCACCAGGATGGATGTCATGAAACAGATAACATGTTAAGTGAGAATGTGAAAAAATTAAGATCTTCACCAACTACCAGTAGAAATGCAAAATAGTACAGTGAACAGTTTGGAAAAGTCCTCAGATGTTTAAAAAGAGCGTCACCATAGGACCAACAATTCCACTTCTAGGTATGTGGCAAAGAAAATAAAAACTGGAAGCAAGACAAGAATTATCAACCAATGGATGAATAAGAGAAATGGGATCTATTTATAAGACAGAATATTACTTGGCAATGTAAAGGAAGGAAGTATTGATACATACTAATGCATAGAAAACTTTAGAAGAGTATAGTATATTCAGTGAAAGAAGCAAGGCATTGGAGATGACATACTGTATAATTCTATTTACACCCCCCCCACACACACACACGCACTCCAGAATGGGCATATCCAGAGACAGAGAATATATCACAAGAATTTCTCTAGGTTGCTAAAACCCCATGGGTGAGTATAGGGTTTTGCTTTGTGGATAAAGTTTCTGAATTTGATATCAGCCATGGCTGCAAGTTCCGAGGACATACTAAATCCGCTGAACTGTATATTTTTAAATTGATTTGCTTCTGTGGTATCTGAGGTTTACCTCAAAGAGCCAGTGCTGGGGAAACTAAAAAAATCTGCAAGTTTTACAATATATCAGTCTTCACACAAGGCTGCTTCCTTGGGTGAGAAAGTGTAAGAATGCTCAGAGCTTTCAGTAAAGACTCAAGTTCTTCAGAGTATTGCCAAGAAGGAGCCGGGGTGCAGCATGCCAGGAGACAGAGCAAGCCATTACATCAAAGCTAAGTACCTTCCCTGTGTCTGTCAGTTCCTCTTCCCCTCAGCCCAGGGCTCTCAGCATCCTTACAGAAAGCTGCCTGCTTCCTTCAGCATCAAGGGCTGCCTGCTTCTTTGACATGCTAAGTATTTCTGGTGGCTGCTACCTCAGGCGTGGCTTCCAGGCCTTATTTCTTTCCCCAGGAGTCTAAAGTATTATGAAAAGGCCAGAAGCATCACACCCCTCACAGCATTTGTTTAAAAAGGACAAAAAACAAAAAAACAAAAAAACAAAAAACAAAAACAAAAAAACAAGAAAGGGCCCTAATCATAGGTTATGTCTGTCCTCCTTCAGGAGGCACCATGCTCTTCCATCACTGAGGGCAATCTCCAGCTCCATCCTTGACATTCATTTCTCTCTCCCCACAAGGAGCAAGCAATAAGATTGCTCTGCATGGCTTGAATTCCCGTTAAACTTTAAACTTCCCCCCTCCTCTTCCAGAATTGATTGGTGAGTGGCTTTTCGATTTGAGCATAGAGAAAGAAAATGGAAGTCAGAGGAGACTCTTGAATAGTATTTGCCATTTTTCTTAAGTGATCTAGATTGACTCTCCCTTCTTACAACATTCCAGATATGAACAGGTTGCTATTCTTATCCTCTTTGTTAATACTCTTACATTATTGTGAGGAAGCTAGAGAGAAGTGTTAGGCATGGGTTCACCAGGGAATTTGTTTAATATCCCATGCTAAGATGGTTACAGGAAAAGCACCCATGATTTCATCTGTTTATTCTTTTGAAATGGTGAGAGTATGTAAAAGAAGCTCATATGACTGGGTTCCTCACTTGGCTCTTTTTGGTTCAGGTAATTGGATGGGCTCTACCTGGCTTCTTTCCGAATATCAAAGATATAATATATTGAATGAGATTAACACACCTCACATCACAGCAATTATGTTTGCAGGGCTGTGATGATCAAATAATGAGTGTCACTGTTCACAAAGTTTGGATGATGGAGCTCCACAGGTTGTTACAAGATCAGATGGAATAGCACATGCAAAGATATTTTGTAAAGGGCGATGAACATTAGTCCCTTGTTATTATTAGCTGAAAAGTATGGCGGGGGTTGAAGCTCAGTGGTACAGCTGTTGCCTAGCTGGGAAGCAGTGGCAGAGTTTTATATGTCTTCTTTGCTTGTTTGCCCAATTACCAAAAGGGTGGTTGGAAAACGGTGGGGACTGAAGTCAGGAAACATCAAATGAAATAGGGGGCAGTCCCCACAAATCCACTCTCAGCTACAGCTCTGGACCACCCCCTGTATATTGAGATCGCCAAGGGCAGGACACTGAACTCAAAGCAGGACACAATTTCACTCTGCTTAGCTTCACAGTTGCAGCTCTGTCGCGTCCCCAGTTACCACCAGCTGCAGGTCAGAGCGTCTGAAGTCTCCCTTCCTGGAGCTCCTTCTGGGAAGCGGAGCCTGGCAAATAGTGATGCTGTCAGTCTGTCACTGGAATGGACTCTGAAGAATGAGAGTTCCCGAAGTAGCTAAATCAGAACGATTCTCCAGAAGGACTGTCATCCACTCCCTGATCTCTCTGCCTCGTTAAGTGGTAATTGAAATCATTGCTTCAAACAGAGGGAGCAGGGGACAAAGACAGCTAAAATGTTGCCGCACCAGGAAGACCAAGGGACCATCCAAGAATACTGGAGTGAGGGTTTTCCAGAATAACTCTCTTGTTTTATTTTTCTCTGTTCACTCTTTAAACAGAATGGCGAGTACTTGATTTTTTTTTTTCCCAAATGCAAAATAGTAACAAAGATAATTCATTCTTGGTTTCTTGTTTCTTTAAATCTCAGTGGTAAACTTTAGCCTCAGAAGACATGACCAACATCTTGGCTCATGTGTGTGATTACAGGAATCTGGGAGTGGGAGCAGGAAGACGGAATCAGGTGACAGCCTGGGCTACGTGGCCCACGGCAGGCCAGGCTGGGCTACAACAAAAATCCTTGGCTCTAAGACCACGGAAACAAAATGAAAACAAATGGTAACAATCAAAAGCCTCCTACAAACATGGAAGCAAACCGAGAAACTCACAGGTTACCCTTCTTGAAATGAATGAACAAACAAACAAACAAAGAGAACCTATGAGCTGTCTTCCTCTCCTTGGAAGATACAGTGAATGATTTGGAGAGATGATGTAGGAATACAGGATCACTGTTCCAGTAGCTACTGTACCAGGCATTCTAATACCTACCAAGGTTCTGATCTAATTTGACAGGACACCAACAAAACTACACTGGCAAAGTCTATTAAGAGAAAGCGACAATGGTATCCTGGAGACTGTAACTTTATGATATTTACATATTAACCTAATAGTTGCCTCACTCAATTGAAGTCAATGAACATCAGTCTTAAGGGAGTAAACGTATAAGGAGCCAGGGATTGTTACTAAAGGCCGCATGCTGAGACAACTGTCCATTCAGTGAAAAATAAAATGGATCAAGCATCAGACAAAATGCCTGGCCATGATGGTTGACGTTTGTCAAAACAGACCTTGGTCTATTGGTCTGTTTTTATTGTTGAACAGCACTTGTGTCCTGGACTCTGAGAGGCACCCTTTTAACCTAATGATGAAGGAGTCTCAGCCACTGAAAATGTATTCATGGGTCATGGAGATGTCACATAGTGATTGTCTATCTAAACATGTGCAAAGCTCGGGCCTCAAACCAGTAACTTCCCCTGCTCCTGGACACGGTATTCCCTGATTTGTTCTCAAGACTACGTGTATTCCTGTAATATGACGTTGTTGCCTGCCCTTGAAACTAGCTTCTCTAGAAACCATTATTTCAACGAACACCTCAACATCGAGGTTAACATCAAGAGTGTCTTGTGGGAAGCTAGGCATGGCAGTCCATGCCTGTAACCCCAGAGCTTGGACAGCTGAGAAGAAGGATCGAGAGCTTGAAGTCAGCCATGGCAACATGGTAAGATTCTCAGAGTGGGGAAAAAAAAACAGAGGAACAAAGAACATCTTCTCTAGGCCAGATAACACATTTCTTAGGTTCAAGTTTAGAAACTGTTATCAGCCCCTTAATTTCAGTCTGCCATTGCCTTCTGTGGCGGGGGTGGGGTGGGGTGGGGGTGGGGGTGGGGTGGGGGGTGGGGGGTGGGGGGGGTGGGGTGGGGGGTCTCTTTCCCTCTTGGCCTGTAGGCCACCAGCTCGAGAGGGGAAGAGGTAGAAGCGGTGACGGAAAGTTTTGTAGGCAGCCCCTGAGCACAAAAGGAGACAGCACTCTGGGAGGCAGATTTCAGTGAATCAGCTTAACTTTATTCCAGAGTATAAGGAACGTATAGGATTGGGGAGCCTGGGGACAAACCATAATTTGCATTAAGTGGCACACTCCTATCATAAGGCTCCTAGCACAAGTCTCAGTCATCATATGTGCAGTAAGGGAGCCTTCTAGCTGGGATCTACGTCAGGGTTCAAGCTAAAGATAAGTCAGGCTTCTAGTTTAGACACAGCTTTAAGATAAGGTCAGTCCTCCAGGCCCAGGGACATTCTGCAGATAAGGGAAGGTAGAGGCAGGAAGTTCTGCTGGAGGGAGGGAGCCCCAGGTGGCCGAGCTATGGAGATAAGCTGCCAGGCCACACGAGGAGACGGCAACCTCTAACCAATCAGCAAAAGTCTTTCAACAGCCTTCTGTAAGAACTTAGAATAAAATGAAATTGATAAGGCTGTATTGCAAGGATGGCTGCTTCCCCAAGCTTCCTCAAAAGCCCTCCTATGTTGGCATTAGACTTTTCTCCCAGATTATTGCTGTCTTGAGACCTTATTTTTTTCATCTGTATCTATAGCTCTATATCTATCTATCTATCTATCTATCTATCTATCTATCTATCTATCTATCTATCATCTATCTATCTATCTATCTATCTATCTATCTATCTATCTATCTATATCTCTGTCTATTTTGCTCAAAGTAGAGAGTTTCTGGGGAGATCAATGGAAAGATCGTGCTGTTGGAATGTTGCGGGCCAGCTGCAAGAATATGCTGAAAACATCTCTCTAGGAAAGGAGCCTGCTTTGGGATTGTCGGGAGATTAGCTGGATTTTCTTAGGTCTTTAAATTCGTATTCTTTCTTATTTCCTTCCTTCCCATCTTCATAGCCACAAAACCTACAGCAGCAAACTCATCTCTCTGCATGCATTCACATAAAATATGCTTAGAGACAGATACTAAATACTTTTTTGAAAATGGCTAGAATAAGCCATTAAGCAATGAGTTGACGCTGACATTTAAATTTTACATTTCTGTTCTATGACTTTGTGTGTGTGTGTCCACATGTATATGAAGTCATGCCTGCACATGTATAAAATGCATGTGGAGGTCAGAGGACAACATTCAGTGTTATTTTTCAGTGTTGTCTACCTTTTTTGAGACAAGGTTTCCCATTGGCCTGAAAGTTTGCAAGGAGGCGAAGCAGGCTGGCCAGTGAACCTCGGTGATCCACTGCTGTAGTGCTAGGATTACAAGTATGCACCACCACACCCAGCTGTTCCTAATGCAGATTCTTGGGATGGAACTCAGGTCCTTGTGCTGCAAGGCAGGCATGTATTTTATTTTTCCACTGAGCCATCTCCCCCCAGCTCTATGTTTAATATTTAATTGCTACCTTACATTAAATTAAGCTTTCCATATTTCTGTCTCTAGGTATGCATTTAAAAAAAACACATCTGGGTTTTAATTCTGTATTGCATGGTGGATACCCATTGCTCATGAAAAAAGCTAAGTAACAGATAGAAATACACTGACTAGCAAGTGAGGTGTGGGGTTGGAAGGTCAGGTGGGGTTCAGTTTTGCTTGTGGCAAAGGAGTCTTCTAAGAAGTTCCTAGGTGAGCTTAAATTGTTCCAAATGCTATTTTTTCCATGAGTAATTAATAATAATAATGTCAATGGGATCATGACTCAGAGCACCTCCACATTATTGGCAAAAGAAAAGGCTTAAAGAACCCTTCTCAGGGACAAGACTCAGGTGGCTGAACTCTTGTTTCCCATTTCCTGCCTGTACTTATATTATTTCTCTACTCTTAAGGCTCAGGCTCCTGGACTGTGAGATGAGTACAATAATAGTATTTATCGAATCTGATTGCATTATGCACCAGGGCTGGTACCTCTGAGGTACCACAATATTATGACAAGTGTCCAATGGGACCCTGGATGACATTATGTCAAGTGACGAACCGGGCCTTTTGTAACAGGACTGTCTGTAGTCTCATGCACATGACTTCATCTAGGTCTTAATTTCCTCACCTGCAGAAATACAATTCTTTCCCCATGAGGTTGTAAGAGGGTCCGAGGAGAAGAAGGGACTGGGTGCATTGCAAGCATTCACTACTCTACATTGCAAGCATTCACTACTCTACAGGAAATAAAGAGCTAAGGGAACAGACGTTAGGAATCTCAGGAGAGCTCCTTTCCCAACATCAGTAGGAATCAATGAGAGACACGTTTGTTTTCTCAAATCAGATATTCAATGTATCTTCTTTAGCTATCTTCCTCTGAAAAAAATCTAGAAACAAAACAAGAACTAGTCTTCCCTTGACTCCCATCCTTGTTTATGTAAAACACCATAAGCTTCCAGTGAGCCTCACTCTGAATCCGTAGGTTGGGACTCCCCTCATCCTTTCTCACTAAAGACAACCCAGCAATGTGGACAGCTTCAAGATAATGCGTGTTTTACTTAAAGCATTTCCTGGCTTCTCTAGATAAGTACCTGTTCATTGTTAAGATTTAACAAATAGAGAAATGGGAAAAAAAATAAGTAACAGCCTTGATGTTGGGGATCACGGGTGGCAACTCCACTGTCTCCGACTGCGCATCTATGAAATGATTGTTGACTAGAGGGGGTCTGTGATCAAGTCTCTGGTCCTCTCAATTGGACACTTTGAAAATATTCAGCTCCTAATAAATTGCAGAAAAACCTTCAGCATACGATTTTCTATGGGTGAGCTATTTGGCATCAGCCTGTTCAGAGGTGGGCTGTTTTCCTTTCGCTTTTCATCAACATCTGGAACCTCCTTTGACACTTACTGTGGATAGTAACCTTCTCCAGCCCCTTCCACTCCACTGTTTTTTTTTTTTTTTTTTTTTTTTTTTAATGAAAGTTCTTGTCTCAATTTTGTCATGTGGAAACTTTGTGTGTCCGTGTGTAAGAGGAGACATCCTCTCCTTGGTTACTACTAACTTTTAGGTTTATTTTTTTCTAAACAGATTTTCAGGATTCAGTCGCCAATGTTGTTTCCCCAGAAGGCCCTCCTGCCTACCTCACAAAACCTCACGTTTGCTTCCTAATAAATAATCCTCTCTAAACCACTTGCTCTGCCAATGCTGAGTGCCCTGCATCTAAGTGGCTATTCCCTGGGTTGTCATCAACATAGCATTAGGCATTTCCACTCGGATTCAGCCTTTGCCTTCCCAAATGCTTCATTTTCTAGTCTAGAAGAAAAGAAAAAAATCTCCCAGTTCTTATCATGAAAATGTCCCGGTTCACCTCTCATTACGGAGAGGAGCAAATTGAAATTTAATGAAATCAGCCAATATCTCAAAACTAGTGGCTTCCCGAATCAATATTAAAACTCATCTCCAGACTCTATCTAGTTCCATGTCAGGCATTTGATTACTCTGTCATTACTCTGGGTTCTTCCTCTCTGGCTACTGAAGGCCAGTTTATCACTATTCACAGCAAACCTTTCCTGAGTCTCCTCCTTTTTAAAATTAACTATAAGCCGGTGTTAAGTTCACAAGGAACCACGTTTTTTTTTTTTTTTTGTTTTTTTTTTTTGTGTTGGTTCTATAACTTATTGGTGAAATTATTAAGGCCACTCCATGTAGTTAAAAGGGAGGTTTATTTAGTGGCTTAACTTACAAATGAAGGGATAGGTAGGTTGCAGGGTCTGGGAAAGACATAGCGCAGTCTGGCAGTGTTCTCTGGAGAACTCCGCTCGGTCTACCTCCAGCGTCCAGGGTCCAGGGACCAAGAGAGCCCATGCATCTGGATCTCAGGTCTTCAGGGTCCTCTCTTGGCCCCGCCTTGTAGGCGTGACAGTTACCGAAGCCTCAATGGGAGTTGGAACTTCCAGATCAAAGCTGGAATGGCTACCCACTACAGTAACTCACCACCTTTTCCATGTTGTCCATCATGCTGAGGGGCACTTTATAAATTTAACGGCTTACACAGTGGAATTTTGGGCTTCCTTTAGTAGAGACGGCGATATAGAACCATGGCTTACGAATCTTTGACCTCTAACAAATGTACAACATTTACAGACACAGCAGTGAAGAGCCAAGGTAAAGAAACACTCACAACTGAACCACAATCATATCAGGATTCCTTCATCCTAGCATACATCTGTGTATTGTTCTCTTCTTTCGTTGACCTAGATCCTAGCATGTCAACCCCGACCAATCACTAAACAAAGAACATGATGGCAATCTGTTAATCTATTTTCATATAGTAGGAATTTGGTTAGTAACTGTGTATTTGTAAATATGTGACTGTGTGTGATACCTAGAAAACAGCTTTCTATTTTTAAAAAGGCCTTAATTTCCTTAATTGAAAGGGAGTAATTATAGAAGGAATTGGCTTTGCAGTGATGTGTTAAGCCTCTTAGGATGCTGGGTTGGGTGCCTCTATGGGGAAGATGCCTCCGGAATAGTTGATGACAACAGATAAGAATTAAAACTGACATCAATTAGGAATCCAAATTATTAGCAGCAAAGTATCAAGGGCCTCCATATGCCTCCTGCTTTGTGTTGTTGCCTTGGACTGTTGCTGCAAAACCAACAGGCACACTGTGGACTCTTACTGAACCTTCCAGTACAGCACCCAGGTGGCTTTAAAAACCCTTCCAGGATATTCCGCTCACCTAAAACTCACCTAATAGTTATCATTTCCAAACCCTTGTTCTTAATGGAAGGAACCCAGGGTGCTTTATAGGTAAGACAAAATTAGCAAGGAAACAATTTAGCCGTTCAATGATACGAGTAATTTGAAGCTTAAAATCAAAATTAGCAAAGCCAGGATGGACCCTATTGGCTTTGAAGGGAAAATGTGTTTTGCGTTTTTTTTTTTCTCTTCTCATTTATGTTCCTTGCTTTAATGGAAGTTTTCCCCCAGTTAAGCTTTGTAGAACTGCAGCTGGCTTACGGAATGCAAATAATGATGCTGTTTAATAAAACTGAACTACTGGACCAAACACGGTGAGGAAGTACTTGGTGAGAAGTTTGTCAATCAATTATCTACTTCTTTCTGATGTGGTTATGTTTAAAGTGCACACTGTAGGGGGGCGGGAACTTTCTAAGCAGCTATTAGAATAATTTCATTTTATTATGGGGCGTATAGTTTGCTTAGGATCCAGAAAACAAATCTTCATTGTCATTTCAGGATCCAGGTTATTTTGAAAAACTTGTAGGAAGTCTGCATTTCTTTTTTTGTTCAGACACTTGTGTAGGCGGAGCAGACAGTGGGATCTAGACCTGCAGCTTTCAGCAGTATGACTTTATCTAGTCACTTTCTCTGCATTTCAGAAAAAATGAAAGGAGGAAAAAAAAATGGATGCAGCTCAGGGGCTTAATATAAAAAATGTGATATCGAATATCGGAAGACTTTCTCAATTAAGAAAGTATCACATGTAGAGTGCCTTTGTGATTACAGTCCAGCTACTTCATTTTCTCATTTGGTAACTATGTTTGCTCAACTTGAACTTGACAATCCTTTCAGCAAACTAAAGCTCCTCAATTCCTTCCCCAAAATGCATAGGGAAATAATGTCTGAATAGTGAAATATTCATTTTGGGAAATAAGGGTTTTCCGTGTGAACACAGACTCAGCAGCACCTGATGTCTACCCACGCTTTTGTGCTGTCTCATTTCGGAGCTCTGTCTTATATTTATAGAACCAGAGCCTTTTGAAACTGGCAGCGGCAGGCACAGTTGACTGACAGACCACAAACACACCCCTCATTAGTTATGTATTATGGTGGCGTCACACTGGATTTTAGCATTTGTACCAACACGCCAGGTAGAATTGGATTTAAGTTGTGTTAGTTATATGTCCCATGAAATAAATACCAATGAAGGGAAAGCTTTTTGCAGTGATTCTCAGAGGCAGGTCTACATATTGTGAGCGAATCCTAGTCATTCCACAGAAATAGGCCTTCAGTTTTTATGTTATTTGGAACAGAAAATCTTTAGAGAGTCATTATAGTTATAGATTTCTGCCTCTATAGTCAGTTGTTATCTTGGTACAATATTCATAGATCTTGACTCCCTTTTCTAGTGGTTTCTTTTGGATTTGTAAGATAATCAAAATCAAGAGGTCAAGCTTCCTGAGACATTTAAAGGACGGAGACATTGGGAGGGAAGGAAAGAGGTTCTATCATATAGCTACACGATCCATCAGTCACATAGCTCAGGAAATTCACGTTCCCAAATAACGTAAACTCGCTGGACAGTGGCCCATATTCAATAGTAACCACATTATCCATGGACCTGACACCTGTATATGCTGTGACAATTAGTCTAGGGCTGATACCTGGTCACTATGATTGTCATGGCTGAGCTCAGTGTCATACGTTTGTATTTGAGTTTGTTGTTGTTGTTTTGTTTTCTAATCTGTGATGGTTCCTTACATTTTCTCAGCAAGGGCAATCAACATATATTTTAGAATGAAAAAAAAAATAGGAGGTTTGTTAGTGTTGATTTCACCAAGTAAGTGAGCAAAATGAATGGCATGTAGGTGATTCAAGCTTATGGCATGGATATTATTGGGGCAGGTTAGATATACTTAAAAACCATATGTCAGATTTCTACAGTGTATTTTTCCATTCATCCATTTCCTAAGTCTCTACTAAGGGTAGGATTATGCATGGAGCCTACGTTAGGTGTCAGAGAAGAATAGAGGAGCGTGAGTTCACGGTTTCAAGAAAGGACTGACATGGACTGCAGAGAATACATATTTTCATCTGTGTTAATTGTAAGTAGGGCTCTGTGTTATGGGAACACAGAGGAGGAGGAACTTTACAAAAATCAAGAATAAGTGGTCTGAGTCTTGATGCAAGAGAAGTTTCTTCCAGGCAGAAATATATTCAAGACTCAAAGACAGTGTGTGTGTGTGTGTGTGTGTGTGTGTGTGTGTGTGTGTGTGTGTGAGAGAGAGAGAGAGGGGGGGGCAGGGGTGAAATACAATGCAGCATGACACAAACATAAGTTGACGCCAGATAAACAAACAAACCTAGTACAAATGATCAGGGCAAGGAAAGAGCCTGCTACCTACAAGAAGCATCAGGTCCATTTTACTATATGTATGATGTACATGTGTGAGGTCGGAGATTGACGAGTGATGTTTAAAAACAAAACAAAACAAAAGAAAACAAAACAAAACCCGAGTGTTTGAAGCCAAAGGAAATACAAAGTCATGTGGGCACAATTTTGCAAGGAAGAGAAAAGGGGTCTTGGTTATGGACTACCATGACTTCTTTTGACCTTTGACATAATCAGTTCAAACAAGAAGGAAGCCAGGAAGTATTTAAATACTATTTGAAGAAAGGTTTGGCCTCTTGTCTTCCAGTCTGACGGCCAAAGCTGAAGAAATAGAAGCTGCTCCAATTTGTTTTCTGCAGTTTCCCATTCCTGAAAACCTGTCTGCAGGTCAGAGAAAACAGACCGAAATTCCACAAATTGCTCTCTTTGAGCTCCTTCTTTAGACTGCAAAGATCCATTTCTCATCACAAGATGGAAGTAGTGAAATACACATTCTACCGGAGAAAACACCAGTGAATTGTAAACTGACCTGATTTGCATGAGCAAAAAATCCAATTATCTAACACAAACTCATGTCTGAGCACATATTTTACTTTATTTTTATCTACCATGAGTGATTTTTTTTTGCCAGCTTTTGACAAAATGATGCTTGGCTTTACATATTAAGTTTTAAAATTAACTTATCAAAAATTGAAATACTGGATGTCTGAATTACATGTAAGATTGCAATTGTATTATTTTATACAGTACTGACTGAGGAGCTGGTGAGAGAATTATAACAAAAAAAGTGTAACTAAATGACCAGTTAAAAGAAGAGGTGTAAAAAAGGGTAAAAGGATTATCATTCTCTCAATATAATCACACACACACACACACACACACACACACACACACACACACAATATTCAAGTTACTCAGTTAGTAGTGTGGTATGTGAGGGAGACAGAAATGGGATACAGGAAGAGAATGAAACATCTTGGGGCCAATCATTTAATATTATAGGCAACTGCAATACAAGAAGATTGAAGGCATGGGTAGCATGCCATTGGCTCCTATCTTTTCTTTGTTTTATAAAGGTATGAGCAGAGAAGGATTGAAGGTAAAGTAGAAACCAAGGATTCAGCCAGAGCATGTCATGTCGTTGCCAGGGGTAGGTGGGTCTGGTCCATCATAGTAGAATGAGACTAATTGAAAGTAGTTAAGATTGGAATGTGATCTGGCCCCTGAGGTAGAGCAGGTTGCTGGATGTTAGGGAGTTATACAAGGCATTAATAGAGAAGATCCATTCCAAAGATGCACTCAGAAAGTGTAGACCTATGTAAGATGGAAGCCAGGTAAAGTGTCTGTGGTGATGGGCAAAAATATGTGCACTGTGGCTTCGTGGAATTGAGAAATAATACAAGGCTGTGCATAGATAGCATCACACAGCAGATCACTGTCACCACCTGGGAGAAGCGGCACTCCTCCAGAGACAGCGATGACAGCAAGGATGAGTGTTTATTGAAGATGAGCTGCGTCCTGAAATCAAGCCAGCAGGATGGAAAGACGACATAAAATCAAATCTGACTCTTATGTGGATTTCAGAAATATGTGAATCTATTGACTTCCCCAAGTTCCTAGAAGAATAGTTGGGATCCACAGAAGTTCCATACATTTGGAAAGGAAGACAGGATTTTGGAACAGGCATGTAGGCCAGAACTTGTGACGAGCATGCTTTCTATGATGCCAAGGGCCAGAAGTTCCTTCCTACTTAAGGCAAGGGAGCTGAGGTGGGCTGAGGAAGCTTACTGGGATCAATCTAGTGTTGTGAGATGCAAAGGAGAGGAAGAATGCTGAGAAAAATTTTGAAGAAAACCTGAAATGGTCACAATGCCTCTTCCCTGGACATTTTCTACCTGATTTGCTTGAATCTCTTTTCTATGGTTATCTTTTGCTAGTTTACAGCTACTAGCTATTTAAGTAATCGGTCTGAGCATGGAAGATGGGTAACGACATAAAAGATTAAGGAACTGGGAAGGTGGGGATAATAAACCGTTGCCTTAGTGTGTTTAATCTAAGTCAGGGTGGGATAAGTCTTAAAGAACTTATGGAGAATATGTTGGAAATGAAAAGGAAACTCTTATAGGGGAGAGTGTTGTATGTTTGTCATACACATTGAGATGGTAACTGAAGACAATTTTGTGGTGTGAGCAGACTGAGTTTTTTTTCCCAAGAGAATTATCTTAGAATAAAATGTTCACAGAATGTGAAATCTTTTTCTTGAATAATGTTGCTGGAAAAAGTATGCTAAAGGAGGAGGGAGGTGGGCAAGTGGGGTAGCAGAAGGTGAAGAGGCCTGCCATAGGAACACTAAGCAATTGCAGAGTCCTTAGGAACTATGGGGTGTACGGTAGGGTGTGTTTCCACTTAGATGCTGTTCTAGGTCTTGGGCAATATTTTAGAAACTAAGCCAAAGAGTTGATTTGTGTTGTGATGGCAGGGTCGGGAGTAGGGAAGGAAGGAACTTGAGGTGGAATATTGTGAATGCATTGAGCTTTGAAAAAAAAAAGAAGAGGAGGAGCTGTAATGATTGACAATTTTTAAATGGAGATGACAAAGAGAAATTGAAAGTTAGATTAATAATAAGAAATGGATTCCCAGCAAAACCAAGGATCTGAAGAAATCACCTCTGAACTTGAGTGGTTCTGAGACTGTCTTAATGAGGATTTCTATTGCTGTGAAGAGACCCCTTGACTACGGCAACTCTTATAAAGGAGAACATTTAATTGGGGCTGGCTTACGGTTTCAGAGGTTTAGTCCATTATCGTCATGGCGGGACACGGCAGCGTGCAGGCAGACATGGTGCTGGAGAGGTTGCTGAGGGTCCTACATCTTTGACTGCAGGCAACAGGAAGTGAACTGAGACCTCAAAGCCTGCCTCCACAGTGATACACGTCCTTCAACAAGGCCATACCTACTCCAAGAAAGCCACATCTCCTAATAGTTCCATTTCCTATGAACTTATGGGGGCCAATTCCATTCAAACTACCACAAAGACTTACAGAAAAAAAAAACCCACAATATTAGACCAGTGTGTCATTGGATCCAAGTGGTGACCAGAACAGAATGCTTACCCAGTATGCAGGAAGCCTTGGGTTCCATCTCCAGCACTGCATAAACTGGGCATGTGCCAGCATGCCTATAATCCCAACACTCAGGAGGTAGAGGCAGAAAGACCAGAAGTTCAAGGCCATCCTCCCATCTATAGTGGGGACAGGAATAGCTTGAGCTACATGAAACCTCATAACAAACACCACAGATGCCTTCCCTTTCCCTGACCTCAGAACCTCTGGCTATGTAGGTGGAAGGTGAGCAAAAGAAATCTCTAATGCTTAAGAGTCTCCCTAATAAACCTAAGGTCATGATCCACCAAAGGACGTGAGGAAAATGTTAGGTGTACTCCTATCTCCAGGTTAAGAAGTAAACGGCATTAAGAAAAGAGCCTCAGTGGTGCCCGCCTTTAATCCCAGCACTCGGGAGGCAGAGGCAGATGGATCTCTGTGAATTCCAGGCCAGCCTGGTCTACAGAGCGAGATCCAGGACAGGCACCAAAACTACACAGAGAAACCCTGTCTTGAAAAACCAAAAACCAAACCAAAACAAACAACAACAACAACAACAAAAAGTCTCAAAGACCTCAGGTCTTTCTAGGTTTATTATTATTACTATTTTTTAAAATCATTCTCTGCCTTTAAATAGCTCATGGGATCGATCTTCTTCCATAACACTTTTTTACACTGTCAGATATTATGTTCAGGGAATGAAAACAAAAGATGGTTCTGGCAGATTTTTCTTTAACAGAGAAATTCTCCAACTCATCTACTTTCAGCATATTGATTCCTGGTACAAGTCAGTTTATTATAGGATAGAATTATTAAGTCCAGAGTAGTCTTCTGGGGAGGAGGGGTTCTTTATGGTGTATCAATTTGTTCTACAACCTGTATATATAACTTTCCATTGGAGGATGGCACGGATATATATCCCACACATCTGCAGCTGCCAACCCAACATGGCTGCACGTACTACTGAGGAACTAGACCAGGCTTGTCTGTCTCTCTTCCATGCAAACTATGCCCATCACTTCCCTGTTTAGAGGCCTGATGAAATAATTCTCAGGCAATCATTTAATAGTGACACATCTCCTCGTATAGGAGGGACCCAATGTCTCATGCATGCAGATATCTGCATTATTTTCCCTAAGTTCAGATCATTAGCAGAAATGACAGCTGATGGCTAGGGACGGGACTATAATCTTATTGTGCACAGTCTGAGGACAGAAAGGAACCAGCAAATCACAAAAGCCAAAGACATCATAGAGAGAAAGATTCCTTAAGAAGGGGTTGCCAGCGTCTAAGCAATCAATTAATTCCCTAACCTATTCACTGACTTTTATGAATGAAATAGCCTAAGAAATTCACTTAATTAAGCAGGTGGTTAAAAGAAAGAGAGGCACTTGGCCACATTAGCAGGTGCTTTCCCCTTTATGCCCTCCTCTGGCTGGCATCCCACCCCTCTGGCAGGTACGTTCTTGGGTCAGCTTCCCTTTCCTCAAATCTTTAAGGAAGGAATCTCAAGCCGAATTGAGTGTTCTTAGAACGGGAGAGAACTGAGTATCTGGAGGGAAACTGATCTCTGAAACTCTTTCCTGTTTGGGTTTTTTGCTTAGCTTGTTGGACTTTCCCCACGTTCTCTGTGGAGCTAAGCATGATGCTACCGACAAGGTTCTAGATGAGGTCTTTTGGCAAAGGTCCAGGGTCAATGGCTGCTTCAGAATGCTGCATGGGGGGGGGTGGTATTCACCGAGAGAAAGCGGGGCTTCCTGCCCCTATCTCTACGTCTGTCAGTTGCCTAGAGCGCAAATGAGGTCTCGACCCCCTTCTCACCCACACAAGCAAGGGACACTTGACAGCACTGACCAGATGGGCAGAGAAGCAGAACCCTAAGCTTCTCGGAGGACTCGCTGACTCTCGGTCAGTGCTTGTAAAGAAGAAAGGAAAGGTAGAGGATCTTGGAGACTCTCTGAAAATTTAAGATGAAGTTACACAACTAAACTTTGTTTCTACCTTAAATCATCGAGAATGTCTTTGTGTACATATTCTCTTCTAAACTGAACATGTGGTGGTTCTATGTAAGATATAGGAATAATGTGATATTGTCAACATGAGTAAAATACAGAAATTAGACATAACTGAGCTGATCGTAGGGAAGATAATCCTATGGCAACACAATCCTTCATTTTGAAAACAACCGTGCTTAAGTGAAGTGTTATGCTTATGCACACTGGCTATTCTCTCATGGGAGGCAACAAACGAGATTTTTTTTAATTTCTCTAACCTGGGAAACTGATTTATAAATATAAATGTCAGGTAGTCATGCAGTGTGTTCTTCAAAATGCCCACTCAACTGACATCTAATTACTTCATGTCATTTCTGTAAAATATTTCAAGTAGTAATTTCATTTACTGTGGGACACTGCATGCTAGTTTTAAAAAGACTATTAGCAAAACCTACCCAACCATAAACAGAATATATTCTACACTCTGAAATAAACTGCACAGTGAGATGGAAAAAAAAGGTGACTGAAAACCCAAAGGAAAGGATGTGGTAATTGACCTCCTCTCAGGTGTATGGAGAGTATGTTCTGAGCATGCTTATGAATGTACAGACTTAATACTGGATAGGTCCTTTCTTCAAGACATTCCCTGACCTAGAAAGTACGTCTGGACTTATTCCCAGGGTGATCATTACTCTGACAATGTTCATGGCAATTCTGTAGACATTCTACTTTCCAGTCAATATAATATTGGAGGGATGTCCTCATGATCAGTGCTCTAAGAAAGGATGTACAGGTTACATATAGAGTAGCTAGAGCCAACCGAAGGAAAATGAGGTTGTGTGCTTTGGGGCTTGTGACTAGATCATCATTTGCTTTGGATGAGACTTGGAGGGTATGGTCTACATTTTGTCCTAAGGCCATCCTTCTCCAGGCTATTTCTTAATCCACAATGGTTGCCCTGCAAAGAACAGCCTTCCAGAAGAATCCAAGTATAGTCTGTACTATACTGCTGGTGATCAAAACCCTAGCATCCCTTGAGGCTTATTTTCTACAGGACAGAACTTCTCCAGAAGATGTGTGACAGCAAAAGAGAGGACACAGTGTTGCTCACAGTGAAAAAGAATCTCTCTTTGTATTTCTAGAGCAGTGTGAATTAGCATTTTGGAAGCAAAGAGAAAACTCGCCCATACTTTGCAAAGAAACTTTGCCTTCAAAATTCTTCTCAATTAGAAAAACACAAGTACAAAATCACAGGCCCAGAGTTTTGCCTTTTGACACATTATCCTGGTTCTACATGATGACCAGTCAGTGTGAAATTGACAGGAACTTACTCTTGGCTCTTGTTCTTAGGTTTGGTTTTAACAGAGGCATTCTGAGAAGGCTGGAGAAATATTCACCAGTGGCCATATTTGGCCCATCAAGTCCCCGCCCCCCCCCCAAAAAAAATCCCTGTATCATTTATCCTGATAGAGTAGTGACACAGAACAGATGTCATTCCAAAGTTAAAATGACATTGTTTTCATAACAGAATCAGCTTACATCACGCTTCAATACATCACAGTAATGTTCCTCTCTGTACACTGTCATGGAGAGGGTGAGTTAGATCTTTCCAGAGAGCTTGCCAAGCACAAACGATGGGAGGAGTCAAGACTTTCTCAGGGTACTCACCAGCTGGCTTACACATCTCCTAACTTCAGCGAGGCAGTATGGAATATTTCAAGTCATTACCACACAAACCCCCTTTGGAGTTCTCTGGTTCATGGAGGAATTTAACAATGTCCCCGTGGTAGGTGGAAGACCAGAGCTTTTGATGGCTGGGGCTACTTTGTTGTTCATATCATTTCCTGTCCTTCTTGGACCATGGTTATCCGAAATTAATTTTTGGTTCAAAAGCTTAAGGGCTACATGCACACTACTTTTGTCCACTTAGCAGCTGGAACCTGACCAAGAACTCCTCATGCATGCCCAATGAAAACTCTTCTTTGGGGGAACCCTAGTGGTACAATGCCACACAAGGATGTCAGTCACTGTCTTGAAACTATTGCAGCGAGCCTGAAGAAAACCTCTGCATCCCTTTAGACTTTGTCCTTAGTTGGCTCCGTGGTTCTCATCATCCCCGATATACATTGTTAGGTGATGGATTCCTGTTAGAGTGAAGCGGCCCACTTAGATGTTTATGTTTATTGAAACCAGTTATTGTGAGCAAGAATAGTGAAATAACCTTGCAGGGAATGCTAAAAAAATTCTCAGTTCCACATTACATTCTTTTGTTCTATTATCTCCTCTTTTTGCCTCTGATAAAAAGAAAGATGATGAAGGTAGAATATAAGTTATAAGACAAAACACTGAAAAAATATGACTCCAAAGAGAGTACACCCTCAAAAAGTAAAACGTTATCATAAAGAACACACACCTCTTTTAAGATTACCAGGACAAGAAAAATAAACATCACCCCTGTTTCTCATGCTTCTTAGGGCAGATGATTTGTGATTTTTCTGGCTTCCAGTTTCTTACAATTTACCCAAGACATGACAGGTGGAGTTTGATCAGGGCTCTCTACCTATTCAATACTTTCTGGGTGTGAAGAAAAAAATGAGATGTAGTTTGTAGATTTATTCCTTTGTGGGAAAAAAATTGGGAGTACATATTATTTTAAACCAGAGATTCTGAGGTGACTATTTTATTTTGGAGAGAAACAGAAATTAGCTTGTTTTAGAGCAAAATTATTAATGTTATAAGAGCTCTCCCCTGTCACAAGGCCAATGAGAACCTCTGGTCTAGACTGAAGGTGTGGTCATGGTTCACTGTCTCCGAATGGCTACGCTGCATTGTACTGAAGATTTATTTATGTCAATGGAAGCTTAGAGGCTATTGGAGATCCCAGCTTGAATTATGCAGATGTGCGCCATGTCAGCCAAGGAAAAGGGTCATACAACCTGAAATATGGAAAACCTTTTGGACATAGAAATACTAAGTGTGTGTGTGTGTGTGTGTGTGTGTGTGTGTGTACCTGAACCATCTTCAAAGGATGATCTTACAGAGACTTAGACTGGCACCAGGCATGCAAAGCGTGAGAAGGGAAATGCATCAAAAGTCGTCAACTCGGGGTAATGAGGAGGAGAAATCAAGAGGTTTGACATTCTCCTTGGAATCTGGCTGTGATCACTCAGGGTGTTGCTTTCTTCACTTGCAGTGCTCTGGTTCCATGCCTGTGTGTCTCCAAAGCTGTAAGGCTGCCTTCTCCACCAAGCCACATGTGAGTCATTCATTTAGAACCAGACATTTCTGTTCTGAATTTACCATAGTAAGTTTTCTGTAGCCTCTCCTTCCCCATGCCTATCAATTCCTGGCTTGCATGATTATATCCCTACCTGATCTCCAAGACTGATCCATTAGCACATTGAAAGCAAAGTTATATCTTCCACAACTTTTCATTTCTCAAGAGGAGAGAAAGTAGTCACGATTGTTTAATAAGTAAAATCTATGATGGAGGCCATACAGTTTTTTTTTCTCCTAAACTAATAGTCTTTCCTCTACTCCTTCCAGCATCCCTAGAAATCACAACCTACCATTAACAAGGTATAAGAAGCTAAGCAGGATGAAGCCTAAAGAAATCAGATGCCTCCCTTATGCAGTGCACAGAGTCATGAGCATGGAGCATCATTGTATCACTTAGACAAGAAGTCTCTGTTCACAAATTCCAATTAATGTTTTGTCTTAAAGAATGCTCTTGTGATTAAGAAACTGTCTCTAGGACCAGATAGAGTATGTTCCTGGCTTTCCCAGCAGGAGCTGATGCCAAGCAGAATGGCACATATATAAGCAACTTCAGACATGCTTTTAAAAGGTGTCACCGTGACGAGCCACGAGAAATGACATCCATGGTGAAGAACTCAGTGACTCCACTGCCCTGTTATGCTCACAGCCCACACAGACAGCAGCAGGGGATGGCTGCTTTTAAGCCAACTGCTCACAGTCAATAAAACACAGGGATAAACTTTAAGCAGCCTTCCCCCCTGTCCTCAGCAGCTGGATGATTCTCTGGATGGTTTGCTCAGGCCCCTCTTGCCCTGATTACTTGCGGTTCCTCCCAAATGTCACTTAGCAGAAACTCTGCATTCCTGGTGCTGGAGGAAGTGAACCTGGAGACACAGCTTTCATCAGCAAATGGAAAAGTTGTTCAGAGCATAGCCAGAGGTAAACAAAGCACAGGGCGTAGAAGACTGGGGTGGTTTATAACTAGAGAGCTTCATTGTGGTATTTGGGACTCAAGCACTCTGTTCTCATAACATTGTGTTACCACTGGGGCTTTCCATTTACCGACTGCTGCCAGCAAAATCTAAACAGAAGATGTTCCCCATCCACCAACTATTCTCAAATCATTAGACCGAAAAAAAAAATGCCATTCTGGTATGCCTAGTGCTAAAGCTTCTATCAGTTGCCCAACAAAGCTGCAAGAATAGCCCATGGTATCTTGGCCAAAAAGACGTAATTATACCATATGGTGAAGACTAATAGAATAATAAATTGGGAAAGATTAGCTGCTAAGTAAGTGCTGGTAAGGGTAGAGGCAAGATCCTTTCATCTAAATCTAATTTAATCTAAATCCAGCGAGGTAAAGGTTGAAAACAATTTTGCAAACCAAATTTCAGGGAGGAAGGAAAAAATATACAGCGGTCTGGGTGTTCTTTAAATGACATTTGAAACATACAGACATGGTTCTAAAAGCCATTTGTAGAAGTTACTATTCAGGCAACATCCTTAACGTCTGTTCAGAAAACATCTTAAATTTAGGATGCACTGTCCTATCTTTTAAGACTGGTTTAACATGTTACTTATTTTATAAGAATTATGCAATTACCAGGTGCATTGTGTGTAGAAGCTCCAACGTTCCAACAACTGCTGAAAGCCTATGTGGATACTTCCAAAGGATTGCTTCTCCCATGATCTTACAGCACATCCAAGTACAGATTTTCAGATTATTATTGATATTTTTTTAAAATCTCAGTGGAGAATTACCACAGTAACAACAACAATATGTAGTCAGCAGAAGTGACTACACATTTTTTTTTTTTTGCCCGTAGCTGAAAGAAAAACAACCATATGGACCTCGTTCTTAGCCAGCGTTCCATTAGCTAATTAAATTTGCAAAGCCCAACCGCCCATCCAGTGAGAGTCCAAGGATTGGCCCCATTTTAATGACTCCATTTTTTTTCCCCTTCTGGCACAGTTAATGTCTTGTTTCAAAGCAGGCTAGAAAAGTTTGCATCATTCTGAACAGGTTAGACAGATTAATAGAATACAGCAGAAACCACACAGTTTTTTTTAAATAAAAAGATAAAGATAAAGTCATTTTTAATAATACATGTATGTGATTTACCCAGGATATCCAAGCTATTATCATCTTAACACACAATATCATAAAATTGATTAATGGCACTATACATCTTGTCTTTTCATACTAAATATTTGAAATCTGGGATGTACTTTGTAGTTACAGCACCTGTTAATATCAGCTCGTCAAATTTCAATTATTTGATAGCAGCATATGAGTAGTTAGCTAAGGTATTGAACAGGACATGATTAAGAAGTGAGTTTACACCTTTTGTCTTCTCCCCATTGTTCTCTATCTAAATATGTGCCACACATGATAATTACATGAGGCAGTTTAGATGCCAGTGAGTTCACATTAGCCATTCCACAATATACACATTTCAAAGAATACTGTATGGCATAAATGCAACCAATTTATATTTTTCAAAAGATATATATTGAATATATGTATATATGTATATCCAAAAAATATATATATCTTCAATAGACACATACAATATACAACATATATATTCAATATA
Source organism: Peromyscus eremicus (assembly GCF_949786415.1). Taxonomy (NCBI): domain Eukaryota; kingdom Metazoa; phylum Chordata; class Mammalia; order Rodentia; family Cricetidae; genus Peromyscus; species Peromyscus eremicus. Next base: position 13,100,161 of record NC_081437.1, on the reverse strand, counting down.
GAGAAAAATAAAATATTCAATATATAAATAAATATATATTTTTATAATAGATTAATATAAGTATAATACATAAAATATCAATACATAAATAAAATATTCACTATGTATTAAAAATAAAAATGGATTATATATACATATATGTACACATACACATATATATATACATATAATGTACACATACATATATATGTCTAAAGAGTATTTTGGTCAGATTATTAATATGGCAAATCCCAGTAGCCTGTTGAGCACAGTAAGTCTTTACAGTTTCGCAATGGTTCAAGGGTATTAAGGTGTACTGTGAATATATGAGTTACATTGAATCTTCTCCTAAATCTAGACAAATATTTATACTGCCTATGGGTGCAATGGTGACATTTTCCCACTTTGAGAAAAAACAGCATGGTCTGACAATGAGTCATTTGTGCTTATATGACTTGGTGATATAAAAATAAATGACCACCAAGATGTGGAAAGGCCACAAGTCTTCATGGCAAGAATTGGTTGGAAACCATAAAATTGCAGACAAATTGGGTTGTTTTCAGAGAATTCACTCAAAAGGGAATAAATGACCATGCTTCTACTTCTCAGTTTCAGTGAGACTAGCAAGAAGATGAAGGCTATGAAATGTACATAAAGAGGAAGTGAGGGGATTGCTTCCCTCAGCTTCTGCAGTGGAAGTGTGAAGGGGTCTGTGGGAACTTGTTGAGTTAAAACTTACACTAGGATACTTTCCCCAGCCATCCATGTCTAGCATCAAAACTGTCACATTACTGCTTTGGAACATACATTGCAATCCATGGAAAGTGATTATTTAATGAAGCTATTGTCACACATCTTCACTCAGAGGGTGATTGTATCATTCACTCCTGAGTCACTGCTGTTCCAGGTTTTTAGAGTCCAAGTGAAGGATAATCCTGAAGAGTTCCCCCTTTTCTCCCTTTCAGTGGGGAATTCTTTTTTTGATTTTAGGAATTATTTCTTACTTGATGGTATGGCTATCACATTCAATTTGAGAACGCTAATTGATCATATTACTGGGTAAGGATGCAGAAACTCAAGAAGCATTCCCCCCAATACTTGCTTGGATAATCCTGAAATGCTAGTACCAGAGACAAGACCATGAGAACAGAAGAAAGAACATTAGGGCTAAAATACCAGAAATGCATTCACTGGGCATCTAGGGGCATCTAGAGGAGAAGACTGCTCATCCTTGGGTGTCATGGCTCTTGGAAATCTGACCTCTGAAGACAAAGGTACCGAGGGCCACAGCAGAAACAGGAGCCTTGATAACACAAAAGGAAGAAGATGCCTGCTCATAGAATTTCCAGTTAACTCAGAGCCTTTAGCCTCCTGGCTCAGAGCTTTAGCTGATGTGTAGACTAGTTCCATGATTCAAAAGGTTCTAAGGAGATCATCCATGGCTTGTGTTTTGCATAGATTAGCAGGACTCCGCCATTGCACATGACTTCAAGAGCCAAGAGGACAATTAAGAAAGTGTTAGCTACTCATAGAATGTGGTGTGTGAGCTTGCAGTTGGAACTTAAGGGAGGAAAAGGCCTGTTAGCGACTCTTAAAAGTGTTCTCGATGTGAAATGAAAATTGGAGAGGGGTGAATTTGAAATGCAAATGGCTCTCCTGCTGCACCAGAACTTCCTATTCTCCCGGAGAACACTGAATAATGGGAGCATGTGTTGCCTTTTCTGTGCTCACATTAGGAGTTGGGCTTTGACGTCCAGAACTTCCCACTCTTCCAGATTGCTTCCTGGCTCTGGTTCCCCTTCAGTTTACTTCTTGGAAGGCCCACTGACCTTTCCAAGTCTTCTTTCGTGCATGGTCTTCATCTTATCATAATTCTGTCCTTTTCTTTGTGCATAGTTTCCAAGACTGGTTAGGTATATATGGCAATATTAACAGACAAAGCCACGTGCAGTTATAAACAGATGGCAAGGTATGGATTACCCAACACAGGGCTCTGCTGAATTTTATTGAGTTCCTCATTTACTCAAACCTTTTCACACACACATATGTGTATGTATCTATACATATATATAATGCATATATTGAGATATATGCACACACATGTGAACATATACACACATATAATGCATATATTGATATATACCATATGTACACATATATCATATACATCTATCTGTCTGTCTGTCTATCATCTATCTACATCTTGTCTTTCCAATCTAGAAACAAAGTCAATTCAATAATAAAAATGAATGATTGTCTTTGATGGAGGACCTAATGCTGGCCAGGAATAAGTGTGTGTTATGGAATATTACTTTAACTACATAAAGATGTGTTACATTTGTGTATGCTGTGGAATATTACTTTGACTATGAAAAGGTGTGTTGCATTTGTTTATTCTGCATTTGTTTAACTATGGAAAGATGTGTTACATTTGTTTGACCTTGTCTGCCTAAGGCACCTGATTTGTCTAATGAAAAGCTGAACTTGCAGGCAGAGAGGATAAGTAGTAGGAGTAATCTAGGCTCCAGAGAGGAGAGAATGAGAGAAATGCCAGGGACCAGCCAGCCAGGCAGCCAACAGCTAGTCAGACATGAAGGAAGCAGGGAAGTAGGACATCAGAATGAAAGAAACATAAAAGGCCCCCAGGCAAAATGTAGATGAAGAAAAACAAGTTAAAATAAGTTATAAGAGCTAGTGGGACAAGCCTAAACTAAGGCCAAGCATTCATAACTAATAAGTCTCCATGTCATGATTTGGGTGCTGGTGGTCTGAGAAAGCCCACTACAAGTGTGATTTTTCTCAGGTCAGCTTACAAAACCCACACTAGTTTCTTCTTTTTCTCTCTATTCCTTTTTTTATTTCTGTGTATATTAAATATATTAGAAAATTATTTGGGTTGTCACCTTTAAAGATACTACAGTATAGTTCTAGCTATGAAAATTTTCTATCGATGTTGGGCCCTTTAAATTCAGTTTTCATATTTGGTCATTTTGAAGAGCCAACATGACCTGCCACTGGACATTTCCCATCACTAGTAATATGTATACCAGGAGCTTCCAACAGAGTTGGAGACTGATGATTCAGATGGGAAAACTCACTGAGGTGAATGGTGTATAGGTTTGGCATGGGAAAGAAGTTTTTGGGTGCACAAGCATCAGGAAGTAGAGTTTTAAGAGAATTTAATATTTAGGTGGTGGGAAGAGAAAGAGGAAATAGAGACGGATTTACTGGGGCAATGTGAAGAGTGACATAAAGACTCCTCAAGGCGTCACTCTGGAAGTCAGAGGGACAGCTCTTCACAGTGCTTCCAATGGCCAGCATGATCAGGGTCAAAATGAACTGGTGCAGACTTGGAAACTCTCTTGAGAGAGTAGTTTCAGCAAATTGGCAGATGAATAGCTAGATTCTAATGCAATAGGTTTTTGTCTTGTTTAATGGAAGTGATATAAATGCACCGGGCACAAGATTCTACACTGATTTTTTTTTTCTGAAGGAATAAAGGGAGGAATGAAATGTGAGTGAAACATTAAAAATAAAAATTGACGTGTTAATAAAATGTGGCACAACACTGTTACTTAATACTCACATAATACCATGATTCCACACTTTAAGTTTCATGAAGAAAATAAGCAGCAGAAATAAAAGGAATTTTCATAATATATTCTTCAATAAATTTTACTTACTGTGGTGATTTAAGTAAGAATGTTTCCCAGGCTCTTATATTTGAAAGCTTAGTCACCAGGGTGTGGCACTATTTGAAAAGATTAGAAGGATTGGGAAGTGTGGTTTTGCTGGAGTGGGTGTGGCCTTGTTGGAGAAAATGTGTCAATGGGGGGGTTTGATGTTTCAAAAGTCCAAGACAGGCCCAATCGTTCTCCTTCCCCCTCTCTCTCCCTCCCTTTCTCTCTCTCTCTCTCTCTCTCTCTCTCTCTCTCTCTCTCTCTCTCTCTCTTCTGTCTAGGGATCAAGACATAGTTCTCAGCTACTACTCTAATGCCATGTGTGCCAACATAGTCCTTGCCATGTTGATAATGGAATTTAAGGCCCTGAAAGCTCCCAACTAAAATGTTTTCCTTTATAGCAATTGCTGGTCATGGTGTCTCTTTACAGTAAAATAGAACAGCAACTAAGACACTTACTTTTGCTTTGTAAATCTGTAAGGATTTTATGCACTTTAAGTACATACTTGAAAGGAGAGAAAGAAGAAAAGGAAGGACTTCAATATGGCTCAGAGGGAGATGACTAGTCTGCCTCTTCTCTATGGGCTTCTGCTATGAGCTGGAGGATTTCAGAAATGAGGCTACATATTTCATGTCAAATTTCCAGGTCTCAAATTCTAGTTCCTATTGGCATCAATTATCTATAGATAATTTGCTTTGAAGATCAAAAAGTGACTCAGGAATGAAATCATATATATATATATATATATATATATATATATATATATATATAACATACACACACACACACACACACACACACACACACACACACACACACACCCCTCCTTCTTGTCTGTGACACAGTCCCCAGTAAAGGGAAATAGTCTTGTTGAAAATGGATGTGTTTGGCCAGTAGATGGAGTAAGTGTTTCCAAGATGGAGTAAGCGATTGCAGGCAACTTGTACCTGTACCTGATGATCAACTGCTATAGTCTTCCTGCAAGTTTTTCTAAAGGGACAAAGTGATTGCGAATGACTAACTGATGAGTTTGACCTTCAGTTGTAGTTGATGAATGTAATGGATAACTTGGGTGGTTTTGCCTAAAGTATTTTATAAAAAAAAATGGGTAGAAATTGATGACTACTTTATCAGGAGTATCAGCTAGAATGCAGTGGGGTGCAGAGGCAGCTCAGGGTACTATGTGTCTCTTCATTTATCTAGGAAATCATCCTGCTCCATTCTCTCTCCCACATCTTTTAATTTTCAAACGTGGCCCTCTCATTCTGTAGTTTGGCTATGGGGTGCACGTGGAATGGGACGGAAGTCCACGTTGCAGCAGGTACGACAGTGAGCTGTATCAGTTCTTTCAGGCTGCCAATCTTTTCTTCTGGCAGAAGCCCTGGGGACATTACACGAGCGTTCATTTATCTTGCTTGCTTAGGGTGTTCCAAGTTTGCAAGCTATGGCCAATTTCCAGAGACAGCAGGGCGAAAACCTCCACTTGCCTAAAAGAAGAACAGTAACTACACCCACCACCTTTCAATGAAATGGGCCACACAGACCATGAACAGCCACAGAAAGTCACTGATAAAGATTCCAAGAGTGTCAACCAGAGGTAGGATTGGTAGTTGTGTGTCCTGAGAAGCCTCAATGTGATGGGTGCTTTCAACGTGGCATATGCACTGGACGTAACTTTCTCTGTTCATGTTCATGCTTAAATATGGGCCCACGTGCACCTGTGGGGCCTCATGCATTCAAGAATGATGGGCACGGTTGCTGGAAGCGCAGAGGAAGAAGTACATCTTTTTTTTTTTTTTTTTTTTTTTTTTCTGCCCAGAATCAGGGGAAGGTTTACTTATAATCTCTACTGCTTGATTTCCCCAAATACCTTCCTCACTCTCCAGAGGCATCAGGTTGTCTCTTTGACCATTTAAAGGCCCATGAGCAGGGACCACACAGACTTCTCTCCAGATCACTGAGTCAAGTGGGAGCACTGCCCTTAACACTCGGACTCTTCTTGCGTGCGTGTCTGCTGTCTTTACACATCCAGGCCTGGTGTTTCAGAAGCTGTTTAGATGATCTCTTAGCCACACACTGTCATGGGCCACATCATGGATCATGGTTTTCTTGGAGAGAGATACTTAGAGGCTTACAAGACTATCTGGGAGAGCCATCTTGATGGTAAAGAGGCTCGACTGTTTTTGTGGTCCAAGATCACACCATCTGCTTCTGTGGTAATCCCAAGCACTTGTTTATTATAGATTCTAGACTAGGCCCATAGACGGCATGACTTCCTATAAAGAAAACCAATGGTGTAAGAATAGTCAGATGAACCCAAAGGTCAGCTAAGTCAGGTGTTTGCCCCTCTTCCCTCTTTTGACAGGTAGGCCTGTTCCAATCATATCCCATGGTCCTCAGCTCCAAAACCAAGGGGGAGTCTCTCTTGTCTTTCATGATCCTATCAAACTCCTGTGCTCTGATTTGAGTGACCTGAATGTAGGTTTCAAAGGGTGACAGTGAGTTGACATGTAAGCCTTTCTGGTGCATGTTATTTGTTGACCTAAACTTTTATTGATCTGTCACATCAATGGATCGTCCCCTGACACCTCTAGTTTCTGAGATACTTCTCTTCCCTTTGTTATCACGTTTAGGTAGTGAGAAGTCATCTTGGTGGATGTTTTCTAATGCTGTTCTTGGTGTTATTGTGAACACAGAGGATGTTTACTTTATAGTAAACTATAACCGCAAATTGCTACCCTGGACATGAGCCAAATGAAACAGAACGAGGTGAGGCTTTACCTAACTCGTCCTACCTGGCCGCCTTTGAAAACACTACTTTGAATATTGTAACCACAACCTTGGCACATAATTCTAAGTTCAACTAGTTTTAAATACAACTGATAAGCCCAGCTAGACTTTACCTGCATGGCTTCGGAACTAGGGTTAAAAAGTGAAAAATACCATTAAGTAACCAGGCCCTGAACTTGGATTTTATTCAAGGCAGACATTTCTGTATTCTGACATAAAATTATAATTAATATTGCTATAAATTGGCAAACACATTGTGTAAAGGTGTGTCTTTGCATCCAGGCCTCCAAGACCGATATTAATTAATTAACTAATTAATTAATTTCAGTAAGGCATTGAAGAGACAAAAGCTTCAGAATGGCATGGGAGGCTGCAGTTAACCTGCAGCTCTGTTTAATGCTGGCATGTCATTAATGCAGGTTTCAATTAAGAGCCACTTTGGATCTAAGTTTCAATTATCAATATTTCTTCCGTCTGCTGCTGATTAGGAGACCTGAGCTGGTTGGCTTACATAAAAACATCCTCTTTCCCGTTGCTGACTGTGTTTTGCTGAGATAAACTCATTACAAATTGTGTGTAATTACCACATTGTGAACAAGGGAATGGCAATAAATTAGGTAATCAAAACAGCATTTTCAAATAAGCCATAAGCAGCTAAAAAGAGCATTTCTGAATGACAAATTTGGCATGACCAGGTAGGTTAAAATTACCATTATACATTATTATCTGTTGGATTTTATGTATTTAGAGCAAAGAAGCAGCCCGCCGTAGGCCTTTGCCTATGTGCTTTTCTGATTATGGATGATTACATTTATCTAGGGACTGTCATGCTTTATAAAGGATGAAAACATGCTTCAGGGAGGTAAAACTAATTAACTTTCTCTATCCGAGACTGGTAGGCCTAGGTGTTGTACTTTAGATTTCAGTAGGACACCCCTATCCTTGGATGAAAAATGCTGACTGGTGTGTTCTGGGAATCTTGGCTCACCCCGAGGCCACTCAGCACCGTGCCCTGGCTGTGTGCCCAGATCTTGTGGGAAGGAGTTACCATGAGTGCTTCTGTCAACTTACTCTGAAGTTTGGATGGAGGGAGCACCATGCTCTTGCGTATTGCAGGAAATAGGGGTTTCCCTCTATAATCACCTCAATCAAATCTCACTTCCATTTGCAACCCTTCGCTGGCCTCTTTGCTGTCCTATAACCTCTACACCCACAGAGGAGTTCCCTGGGGCAGTTAAAGAGGGCAGGGTGCACGTACTTTTTTTATAGTTTGGAGGTGCCCTCACGAGTGCCCCTTTCAGTGGGAATATGGGGGTAGGGCTGTGCTGTAGAGGATTCTTCAAGGATGTGTGGATGAAAAAGGGGGGGAACAACAAACAAGACAATGGGACAGGAGAGCAGAGAAACTCTCCCATCTACGGCAGGGGAATGAAATCCAGCAACTGGCTGACACATAGAGCAGGTGGAGTAGTGGCTCACCCCAGCAGCACACAGGCAGGGGACTGGGGATGGTTCAGCAAGGGGTTCTTTGAGGACATTTCGAATTATTGGTCAAGTTTTCTTTAGTTCCCCCATCATCCCCTAATAGCTCAGTGAGGGCATTAACCACTCTCTCTTGAAATCTGCGTTGGAAAGAACTGGAAAGAAAGAGAAATTGGAATGAGGTCCAAATACAGCCTGTTGACTCCTTCAGGGATACTGTTTTATACGGAAGAAAATTCCCAGTTTCAGAAGGCGCCCAAACACAATAATTACAAAGTTATATTTTTTCCCTTCTGGTTATCATTCTTCGAAGTGCTTACTTAGCCTCTTTAAGAGAGTAAAGGTCTGTTAAAGTTATTTAGATATGTGGTCACTGTGTTTGAAATTTTTAAGGTTTGAAAACTGTCATAAGAGAGTCCAATCATTGTTTTAATTAGCATTGCTGAGGTCATGAGAGACATGATTATCACTCAATCGCCCATACACAAGATGGCTTGGAAAATGTCTTTTAGTGACAATAGAGCTTGGATGATTAAAAAAATGATTGATATATCTTTGTGTCAAAGTTTAGTCAGGATAGGATTTTATTGAATTTTAACCAGCAAGATCATTTTTCTTGTTTGAACTGGACTATTGCTTCTCAGGGCTTTTTGTTGCTCTGTATTTATTTATTAATTTTCATCTCAGGCAACTGAGACCACTTTTTTTTTTTTTCTCAGCCCATCTCACAGCTTGGATCCCCTGATCTTGCAGTTGGTGAGCAATGACTCTGGGGGAGCGGAAGTATGGCAATGGGGTCAATACACTTAGCATTTGAAGAAAACTGAGAAAAAAGCAAAAGGCAGAGGAAGAGGAGGGAGCCAATGAAGGACAAAATAACAGAGCCAAGAAGAAAGCATAGAGAGAAGAAAAGGGCGGTGAAAGAGAAGAAAAAGAAGAAGAAGAAGAAGAAGAGGAGGAGGAGGAGGAGGAGGAGGAGGAGGAGGAGGAGGAGGAAGGGATAATTTTAGCTGTCAGGCCTTCCATGGGAATGCCAGCTATGACAGATGAGACACCCTCCTTCACCTCTGAGCAAGGAGAGAGCAGCGCTATTTTTAACAGAGGTCATTAGGGAGTCATGCCTAGACATCACCATTTGGTGCTTGTTGGGGTGGTTCCAACTTGACTGACATTTGTGTGGAGGTCTGAGTGTTGCCCTGCCCCTCGGTGGCCAGCTAGCCAGCTGAGCTGGGCACTGGTGGAATCTCCTTTGACTTCCCCGGCAAAGCAGCGCTTCCGTTAAAAATAAAGGGCACTCAGCTATTAATTTCTGCTAACTCTGAACCTGGCCAATGAAGCACAGGCATGTGCAGTTTGGTGTCTATTTTAGGGCATGGGTGTGAGGCCCTCAGCAATCTCTGGTTGGCTCTGAGCTCTCTGTATTCCTGCAGCTTGCCCTCAGTTCTGTCTTCCTTGTTCATCCTTTTTCCTGACGGTCGTCTGGTGGGAACACAGCTGGTGGAGGACTGATTCTAACAGCCTCAGACTAGACAAAGTACAGAAAGAGCTTGTCAAAGCCTCTTTCTTCTCGATAGTTCATCTTTTTCCTTAAAGAGAGTATCCGAGTGTTTTTAAGTATTAGGTATTGCTATTTGAGTGCTTTGGCTTTCTTAGGAAAGTTTAAACTCCCCTTCGCTGCTTTATATTTTCTTGTCTTTCCAAGGTTTCAGAAATTTCTAGGGAAAGAAAACTCCCATTTACATCTAGTTTCTAGGACCTTGTTGATCTCAGGAAATCAAGCAGCATGCAACATATTCCTACAAATGATCGAATATTTGTTGATTTATTTAAAAGAATGATTTCTTCACATTTAATGCAGTATCCTTGATCTGTTGGATTGTCACTGGATTAGAAGCACGTTCTTATTTACTTATTTAGTTAGTTAGTTTTGATTTTTCAAGACAGGGTTTCTCTGTGTAGCCCTGACTGTCTTAGAATTCACTCTGTAGAGCAGGTTAACTTTGAGTTCAGAGATCCTCCTGCCTTTGCCTCCCAGGTGCTGGGAATAAAGGGGTGTGTCACCACACCCAGCTACATGTTCTAATTTATATGAGAGAAGTGTGAGCGAGAAGTTTTATCTGATCCCATGGTCAGCATAGAAAAGTTAGGAAAGGACTTCCAAGTCCTAGTAACTCTTGCTCTAAAATTACATATGGAGCTGTCTAAGTGGCCATTTCCTGTCACAGTGTATCCATGACTATGTCTGCCACGGTTATAGTAAAAGAGCTGAAACGTTCACTTTGTAAGGACTCCTACACAGTGTTGATGAGGAAATGATAGTTAATTGTCTAGTGAGGCACATTACTGTAGCTGATCTCTTAGCATAGTGTTCTTTTAGTTGACTAATAAAGGCAGAGGCTTAAAATGAGATGAAGTTGTTGGGAAGAGGCTGGCTGGGGTCTTGGGCAGATTTAAAAAAATACTGAGTTTGGTTTTGTTTTATCGTATTTTATGATTCATTAGATGTCTGTTTCCTTTCTAAGGTAAGAAAGAAAGGGTGTGGATTTGGGTGGGAGGGGAGGTAGAAAGGATCTGGGTAGAGTTGGGGGGGAGGGAAACCACAATCAGAATATATTGCATTAAAAACATCTATTTTCAATAAAAGAAAACTAGAAATTTAGAAAGGAGTAGAGTGGTAAGTATGGGCAGAAGTACTAGAAACAAGAATGGTAGGGGGCTAATAAAAGTTAAAGCTATATGATAAACATAAAATACATAGACCTCTTCTGCAAAAACAAAACACCCCAAATCTGAAACAATGAATGTGGAGCTTCCAAGAGGCAGTTGGGGATGGGGTGGGGACAATAAATGAACTTTGTCTCTTAGAGACTGGGTGGAGGTTAGGCCTACCTGAAAGGCCTCGGAGCCCCAAATTACTACACTACTTGTAATGAACCAGAAGTTCTCAAAGATAGAAGTCCATCATCTTATGAGAAAGGAAGTGGGATTCCAGAGACATCACAGAACTCACAGCTAGAGCTTAAGGACAAGCATGTGCCTGCTGCTGTGCTAGGAGGTTGGAGGCTTAGCACCCAATCCTTATTGGCCACAGTCTTTCTTGCATTCCAATGACACACAGAAATGGAAAACAAAAGCAGCCAACATGCAGTTGTCTACCTGCTTCTGATTCCTTAGGTTGCGGAGTAGAGAAGAACAAGGGCGAGCAAGTTACTGCTAAAGATAATCTGAGTCATTGCAGGACCCAGAAGCATCTCTCTAAGTCTTGTGTTTACGAGGAGCTTTCTCATCCTCTCCAGCAAGTGGGAGCCAGGTTCACAGGAAACTCACTTCTGAGGCTGAAACTCGCTCCATCATTTCTGGATGCTCGGGCAGTTAAGTCTTAGGTTTTGAGATACTGATCATAGGCCCTCCAACGGATTCCACTTTTCAGGAGGATCCAAGGAACGCACTTCACAGTGGCAGAGATGGTGGGAAAGAATGTAGGAATTTACATTCCAGTGGCTTTAATTCTGGCTAGGTGTACAGCTGTGGACATGCCACTTTGCTGTGGTATGCACGCCTTTCTCGGTTTGCGCAATGGGAATGATAAACAACGTAGAAAGATTAACTGGAACATGACATGAAAAGTATAAAGTACTTAGGAGCTGGTACATAGGAGGTCTCAGCAAGCATGAAGTATCTGCCAAGCATGGTCAACCAGGAGATAGTTTTTGCTTAGCAGAAGGTTGATGAATACTTCTCTTTCCATTTGTATTTAAACAAAAAGAACATTATGGTTGAGGAGAAGGTACTAGAGGTGGCACAGAGTCAGACACTGTACTGATTTAGGGAGAATCTCTTACAGCCATTGGAGCATAAGTCATTTTAGCAAAAGGGCTCATAAATGAAGTGTAATTTGGGAGCTTATCCTGAAGCCTCAAGAGCTACACCTATTAAGCCCTGTTTTTTGCTTTGCTTTGGTGCTTTGGTGGGACCTGGGTAGCTGCCCAAGCCTCGGGAGGGTAGGTGAAATGTACCTACATCAATGCACCTAATGTATCACATTACAGTGGTTTCACCTGGATAAACAGGTTTCCCTGGTGTGATTCCAGAAGCTCCTAGACTAGAAGCAGACAGGCGCGTTTATCACTCGGATGGTGCACTTCCATGTTAGAGCACTCAACTTACACTTCCCTCTGCACAGACCTGATGCTGTTCCGTGATTGGTGTGCTTAACTAACAAGTCAATACGATGCTAAACAACTCTCCCGCTTCCTTGCAGACTTGCGAGGAATCCTCAAGGCATCCAGTGGCTGGCGATTTATTCTGGCTAATTTACCTATTGTAAATGACGTGAGGTGACAGTTGGTTTTACTGATTTCCCTCTAACACCAGGCCTTGATGTGCTACTTTGCCAACAGAGGGGCACCCGCTGGAAGACAGGCTGGGCAGGGAATGGCAAATTGGGCTCATGCAACTCTCTTACAAGCTTAGTCACGCTGAGTCTGTTCAGCACTTCTGTGATTATGGAACGCTCTGGTTCAAGAGGGAAGTGGATGTGGACGCATGACGCACACATAGCGTGTAATGACTGTACCTTGAACCTTGAGTTTCAGTGGTCAGTGCTGTGCTCTGAAAGAAGGTGAAATGAAGGCTTGTGGAGTTGCAGACTACATGTGAGAGTCAAGTATCTGTTAAGGCACTGGGAAGGCCAAGAAAAATGGTTCTAAACCTGTGGATCACAACTCCTTAAAGGTGTTACATATCAGATATTTACATTATATTCATAACAGTAGCAAAATTATAGTTATGGAATAGCAATGGAATAATTTTATGGTGGGGGGTGGGTCACCACAACACTAGGAATGGTATTAAAAGGTCACAACATTAGAAAGGTTGAGAACCACTGGCCTAGAGGGTCAAAGTTGTTGAAAATGATCTGGTTTCTAAACATATATTATACCTCTGGATGCTTCCTCTCACAGGACTCAACCAGACTCTGGGAAGGCCCTAGGTTCTTCATATTCATTCTTAATCTGGGTGCCAAGGAGAAGCAACAGTGTAGATACTTGATTGACCTACGTTTTGTTTCCTTCTGAGGTGACGAGGAGGCATTCTTGACTAATTCATCCACATCTTAACTGCTTACAAGAGTAGCAAATGTAGGCACTCAACTGTTAATACATGCTTGAAGAGATGCCTTAGTGGCTTTTAGTATATTCCTGAAATCAGTTATTGGAAATGCCACTAATGAGCATCTATGAATAGCAGACGAATGAATAACACTGCTAATGAAATGACCAGGGGACATGATAAAATATGTAGATAAAAACCAGTTTAATATTGGGTGTGTATGCCTGGATACTGTGTGGAAGTCAACTGTCAATGTCAAGTGTCTTCCTCAGTCCCTGTATACCTTGCTCACTGAGACAGGGTCTCTCACTGATTGGGTAGGCTGTCTGTCCGGTGAGCTTCAGGGATCCATTTGTCTCGGCCTCCCCAGCACTGGTATTACAGAATCATGCCACAGTACCTGATTTTACACACACTCTGCAGAATGGGATTCAGGTCCTTTATCTTGCACAACAAGTACTTAATGGGAGGAAACAATCTCCCCAGCCCCCCAGTGTGTTTTAAAAGGGAGGGGAGGTAGTGGACAGATGTGCCTTGAAAACCTCTTTCTTTATAGGATCTTACTTGCTAATTTCATCTTCCCCATGAACATCACTGCATGCATAGGACCCATGTCTGGCCATGATGAGAAAAGCCTGTATCTTTTAATTCAAAATTCCAGTTTGTGCTTACTTATGACTCTCTGCCTTATAATCACCCATTTCCACAGGGAAAAAATAACAATGAAAAAACATGGACTGTCCCGATAATAGAAAAATCTTCCTTAACTCTTCCTTCCCTCTCTCTAAGTTGTAGCTAAATGACTGCTGTGGTCTTTGAGCTTAAAGAATTGTCTGTCCCCATTTTGTTATACTTTAATCATACTTTGTACAAATAACCACCCAGGTACTTGACAATGCTCGTTGAAATCAGGGACTCTGTCCTTCATTTCTGATTCTATGAACAGTACTGAGTTGTGGTAACATGAGGGTAGAGCTACATAATGTGATCAACAAGTCCAGAGTCAGTCTGATCCTGTGCCTTTAGAAACTTGGATAACAATGAGCTGTTCTCTGTCGTCAATGAGTCCTCAGTCTAGAAAGGCTATTATGCACATTTCACGTGCATAGAACTCCAATGGAGCTGGTGAGTGAACTGCACAGAAATGGAACTTGAATATTTATAATGTCTTAAAACTACTGCGCTCTTTCCAAATTTAATCTCTTATTTAGTAAAGATCTATTGTGCTTGATGACTGTCTTTTAGAGATGAAAGCATTGGCCAAGCTCCGTTCCTTGCTGTGAAATACAAAATGACGGATGTCAGGCCGTTTTCATACACTTTCATCTCGGTGATGAGGTCACATAAATTTTGGCATCATGTGCACAGGATTTTTTTTTTTCCTTTTTGCTGAACACCTGAGCTTTAACCCTTCCTAGGTAAAACTACACATACAACCCACACAGGAGTTCAATAAGCACACATGATAATAAGCCCATGCTTTCAGCACCAGCCCGGTGCTGCTCAATCTATAAAGGGAGGATAGCCATGTGCTTACGTGCCTTGGAAAGGAAGGGGAACCAGACACGCTACTTGATGCCAATAGGCAGACACTTGGGAGGGGTATACCATGTGCCTTCTGATGTAAACTGAGGGGTGAACTAAGGAACCTCTGTCTATTCCACATTGTCCACACTGGCTTCATAAGGGCTCCATAGTGATCCTGCTGTTCAGTTTGATCAATGACCACTATGTGATGAGTAGCTTGTTAATCAATCCTTTCTGGTTTTTGACATAATTGTGAACTCAAATTCCAGAGCCTCTCCTAGAGCTGGCTATGGTGTCAGCCAGTGTCCCTGAGGCCCACTTCTTCAGATAGACAGTTTCTGGGAGCACCCAGAGGCAGCTCTGAGCCCCTGCTTTGCTTAGGTCCAGTACACTGAAAAGGACTTCCCTTACCAGCCCTGGATAAATAACACTGAGCACCAAGGATGCTACAGAAAAAGACACTCCCAACTCCCTGTCTCCTATGGACTCAGCTAAACAGGAAGTGGAAAGCTAGAAACCTGCTACTCAATTAAAGACAGCTTTTAAAAAGTCCCCTTGTGATTTGTGCTTGTACAAGAACTAAATAAATAAAACAGAAACCTTAAAAAAATTCATATATGCGAAGAAGCAGAGATGAACTCGGCTCTAGCTTGTAAGGACACGTGATGGCGTAGAATTGGCTGTGGAAAAGCTGTGTCTACTTTGGCATGACACAGGAATTAAAGCCAACTGGAGGCAGCTACAGAGGCCTCTGAAACAAACCTCGGGAGCTTGGCTGCAGCCAATTCCCCAAGTGTCCAATTCCCTGCTGTAGGACTTGGAACAGGCAGAAATGGATTGGCATCACTGAGCTGTACTTAATGAAAAGACCCCTAGGTTTCCAATCAGGGCCAACTCCATGATTACCACATTCTAGTCCTCATTAGAGGTTTGGGAGACTGGGAGCTTTTGCACCCATGGATGGCTGCTGCCATCTATGTTGCATGTGGAAGTGGACCTGTTCTGAGGCATCAATTGTCAAGAAATAAGACTTTATCACCATTCAAAGGCGATGGAATGAAGCATGCCTATGGCTGAGAACATTATTCGAAGTATGTTCCATTATTTCGAGAGTATTCATTCTCTTTCCCATTTGAAATTCATGTGTTTGGCTAACTTACTTTCTTCTTACTAAGGGGAGAAAGTAGTTCTTCACATAGCCTCAAGCCATCATTTACTCAAAAAACTATCTGTTAGCTATGATTAATTTCAGAATGGTTATATGCAAAGATAAGATGCTCATGTCAATCCATTTTATTTTACATACAAACTAACAACTATAAATATAATACCACTTGTCATTTCAACTGTGTCCCCAAGCTTACTCACCTACCTGCTGATCACGTAGAATATCAATTGGTTCTTTGTGTACTTAGCAGGGGTGAAACTTAATCAGAAAATGTAACAGAGCATTGTGAATGGCCTGGGGCTCAAATAAGTCACATTATGTCTTCTTTTCCCCATAATTATAATTAGAAAAACATAATTACAATAAAAACATAATTATAATTAAAATGCCACTGTTCCATAGAAATGTATTTCCATGTAAGTAAAGCTATTTATGATGGCTACTTAACCATACAACTTGGGGAATACAAGGAAAAATAGCAAGAGACAGTGGTGCAGGGTTGTAATCTAAGGACATGTGAAGCTGAGGCAGCGGATTACAGCTAAGAGGCCATCTTTGGGCTATATAGTTAATTTCACGCTAGTTTGGGATACAAAAGGGAACTTTGCCTTAAAGCAAACATCACCAAAACAAACAAACAAACAAACAAACAAAAAATAAAAAGCATTTCAAAAAACTGTTAAAACATTCCCTTAATTTTTTTCAGCACTGACTGAATAGTATATGTCCTGCCACTCAGTCTCTTTTCTGTATTGATCACACAGCTGTGAAACTTCACTTCAGCCAGCCAAAGGTATTGATACTGTTTGTAAGCCTGTGAGATACACATTTCCCCAATAGAAGGTTATAGCTCTTTCCATTTCCACAGCACATTATTAATGTGCTTCATCACTGCGTCCCTTTGTGGACAGGTTCATTAGGATGCTTTATCTAGAAATGTCCCCAGGAACATCCTGGCAATATGTGTTGTGTGCCATAGGCATTATCTCCCAGCCCTTTCTATACTCTGTTTGGTTCTTTGTAAAGAGGGATTAAGCTGATGTAAGAGAAAAGATCCTGCTTATACAAAACTGCTTATACACTAAAGCTATAAATAATATACACGTAAAACACCCTAGTTATTGACAATATCACATCAGCACCTCGAGCTACATTCATGTCTTCTTAGATGGAATCACATTTTGTATTGCAGTTTTGAAAACCTCCAAGGTGCAAAAAAAAAATGAATTATTTTAATAAGTTCCAGAGTGATCACTGATGCTGGGACTCTAATTCATGTCTAGAGTCTCATTTTTGGACAGTATTGGACTTCAGGCTGGAAAGAAGCTATCTGATGGCAAAACCACCAACATATCACGAGGTGCGGCTAGTCTATAACAACATGGGTTCCTCTAAAACCCTCAGCTTTCACTTGGTACCCTTGTCTGCCCCTGTACTTCAGCACATAAATATCTGGCTACAGACAAACTCTGTAGCCTCCTTGTTATCACTTTCTGCCTTTCCACTCCTGATGGTACTCACCAGCACCCCAGTGTAATTCGCCCTAAGGGCTGGACACTGGATCTCAGGTCAAGTGAGGAACACTTTTAACTCTGCATGGTGAAACACAGCAAGCATGTCCCCTCCCCTGGCTCCCGGCCTTAGTCCAAGAAATGAGACAACTTTGACTTTCCACATTGACTTTTGCTTGATCACTGCAAAGGATGCCTGCATCACCAGAGATGAATTAAAAGAGGTGGAGGTTCAAGGAATGGAGAACACTAGGCTATTGGTAAGTTTTCTTTAGTACTATGAATAAATGTTATTTAGAATTAATCTCATGTATAGAGGCATAAAATTTAGCGTGAAATGTTGCCTTCCCTATCAAACCCGGCTGTACATCATGTTTACGCAGTAGACACACTTTCAAAAGCAGGTTAAAATGATGGCTGTGCTCACTCCACATTAGAAACTCCCCCCCCCCCCCCCGCCCCCGCGTCATTTTTTTTTGAAAGCTTGCATCATATGACAGGGGAGTTTTCCATCTCTGCTACTGCCTATGTAGAAAGCAGAAGTGGCAGGAGGAGCATTAGACACAATTAAAAACAAACCTGAATTATTTTATGCACAAATAACCAAGTGCCCAGACTTTACCATTAAATGAAGAGGGACAATGGAAACCAAACTCCATCTTGAATGTCACCCTAGCCTTGAATGAGTCTTTGAACTAGGTCCTGTTGTGACTAAAATCTTCCCGGCCTGCTTTGTCTTATGACACAAGAAAGTAAATTTTCAATATTTCCTGAAGAGTGGTGTTGTATCTATAAGAGAGGTACTGCATTTTGGGCTATCTACATATCCATCATCTATCTATCTATAGATATAGATATTCTTCCTTCCCTTTCTCCCTTCTTTTCTTTCACTGAAAAAGATGTCATGATAAGCATAGCACCAGAATGGACATAAAATTTGAAGAGTCCAAAACACACACACACACACACACACACACACATACACATGAAATGGTAGATAATCCCTTCTGGCATAGACATTTAATTGCTTGGGAATATACTGATATATACCTTGCTTGGGAATATACTGATATATACCTTGCTTGGGAATATACTGATATATACCTTGGAAGCCTCCAGTTGTTTAGGATTTCAAATGTTCCCATTCAATCTTCACTACTGATATTTTGGAGGGAAGGGTACCTATTTGTTTAAAAATGGCTTTCAGTCCTCTATTCTCATCTACCCTGCTTCAATTGAGATTGGATCCAGCTACTCATCCTGTCCCTTCCCTTTAGGGCTGACTCCAAGTGGGTTTCCCCATCTATTATAAATCTAATATACCTATCAAAATTAATTCTTCTGCATTCAGAATGCCTTCTGTGATCTTCTCTCCTGACCTTTTGACAATTACTAACTCTTAAATCTTTTACATATATGTCTCTTGGAAGACAAACCCTTCAGGTCAAGATCCTGTGATGTGTGTGTGTTTCTCATCAGGAACTAATGGCCCCTATTTCAATAGCATCTCCCTTCACCACCACCTGCGAAATCAACTTACTCTGGAAAAGTTATTTTCTCTTCATCAGCACTCCTGAACTTGAACACAAGTATAGCCCATTAAGAAACACTGGAGTCAGTTTGGATGCTCATGCACTCTCGTCAGGGATACATAAAATACAGAGCCAATGGACTGCATGGGCTAGGAGGAAACAGAAGTAAAATAATGTTGTGATGAAGACGGTTACAGTCTGATAGGATGATGCTCATATCTTCCACAAAGCAAGCCATGAAGATTTTCTAGAGCAGTTGGTTCAGATCAAAGAACCAAGGCTTGAGAGAAGAGGTAGTATTCGATATAAAGTCAAGGCAGACAAGGCTCAGAATCTAGTTAGGGACTCATAAAAATAGGCACCCTTTGGAGACCTTAGTCATATCTAAGACATTTTCTGTTCTGGATTGAACCCTTCTATGTTTCGGCACCTGCGTGAGTTGTAGGAATAGAATTGGAGGAGAAACTAAGGGGTACCAAGTGGGTGTATCATTTTATTTTTGGTTGCCATGTAGATGCTCGGATTAAGATGTTATTATACAAGGCAGATAGACATGCAAATGTGGTCCAAGGTACTGTTTCATATTCAAATTTCCTTCCAAGGGATGATGTATATTCACAGTGCCATGTCTTTTATATGGCATCTATCTATAGAAAAAGATGAAAGATTATGAAGTGGGATAAAAAGGTAGTCAATCCATAGCAACATCCCCGGCAATATTCTCCAACTTAGAAATATTCAATAGGCTTTACAAATGTCTTAAACCTGATTATTCTATGATGTTAATATAGATTTCTATTATAGAAAACATTTCAAGTACTGTTCACAGGTTTTCTGTTATGAGTAATGTTCTAAGGGAAATCTTTATCTGATGGTGGAAATTAGTGTACATCATTATATATAGATGCCACTTTCTTTTTAAGGTAACACTGTAGAGGCATAGATGTTTCTCATAAAGACATTTACCTTTGCAGAGATAATTGGACTTACCTTTTAAATGAACATATGCAGGCACCAGAGCTTGCACCTGTCATTGTCATTTGGGAAAGAGGTACAAAATATGAGCTACTTTCCTCTGACTGAGGTAGCATAGTTTCCCAGGTGACTTTTAATGACATCATGGAAGGAAAAGAAGAACATTATGGAGACTTCTAAATTATTTAGTGAGGTTTGCTCAACTACAATAGACTAAGACCATACACACACAATGGTGAGCTTCACTCTGAGACAACAGCCAGGACACGTCAAGATGTAGAATGGGACATGAAGTAGGCATATCTGGAGATAAACAAAGCACCCTACTGCTGCCTCTTTAGTGTTCGACATTGACCATCACTGGTTTCCAATCACTACTTCTCTTTTTTTAATAGAAGCATATTTGAAGCATTGACTGTCTTCACGATGCACAGAAAGATCATGGAGTTATCTGAAGATCACTCTTCACTTCTAATTTTTGGCTTGCTATTGGTACCAGGTAAGAAGACTCACTATTTTCAGTGCTAAGACATAGGATATATTCTAATTCTCCTCTGTGCATATTCAGAAGTTGATTCCTGGGTGGGGGGAATGAAGTGCGTTGTCTCAGTAAATGTGCTACATGTACATCTGCAGGCGGGACGGAAGCTGAGGCTCCTCCTCTTATCCCTGTGCTCTGCCCTAAAGACAGTCCTATCAGTGTTAGTTAAAACGGGTCTGTCTTTCATGGGGGGTGGGAGGAAATAAGCTTTGAATTTCAATATCTGGGCCTATATTGCCTTCTTTATCTTCCAAGGAGTTAAGTCTGTCTTGCTAAGTGAAATAAAATTTTACAACTTTCTTAAAGAATGTATCTCTTCAATCAGTATATTATAGGTCATGTGTCTAATACTACTTCTCTCCATAGAACTAATATATATCTACATCTTATGCGTGCGTGTGTGTGTGTGTGTGTGTGTGTGTGTGTGTGTGTGTGTTCCTTCATGAGTTTATGTGTACCACAATTTTGCAGGTGCCTGCAGAGGTCAAAAGAGAGCATTGGTCTTTTAGGAACTGGAGTTACAGACAGTTGTGAGTCCTGGGTGTTGGGGGTGGGGTTACTGGGTGCTGAGAATTGAGCTGGGGTCCCTTGCAAGAGCAGTAAACTCCCTTCTCATTTTCTCTGTCTCTCCAGCCCCATAAACTACCATCTTATTGTAATAAGAGAAGGGAAAGTTTTCTTTATGCATTACGATTGCTTCATCTCTTCTGCGAAGTCATATGAAACATGTGTCCCAAGCTCACAATGACGCCAACTATGAAACCACTGCTTCCCTTCTAGTCAAAAGCCTGGGATAGTCAAAAGCCTGGGAAACATATCTACGGAACCCAACAAAAGCTATCTGATAATAGATTGGGACGTGGCATGTAATTTTGAACACACAGTCAAAAAACAAGTAGAACATGAATATCCCTAGATAGAGAGAGTGCTTGTTATGTAACTCTTGGTGAGGCTGATGGTAGGGCAGGCTCTGTGCCCAGGCAGGGCTCTGGCCAAGCAGAGGATTCCCCAGGCTCAAGGAGGCCCCCATGATGGTGTGTCATACGGTGATTATGGGTGGACAATCCTCTTTACTGTTCAGGGTGTAATTGCTTTGGTGTTCTCTTGGTTTAGTTTCTGGCACTTGAACTGTACGAAACTGCAGCTGGGAAGTGTCATTGCTTGGATTGGTTAAGAGGAGTTTTTGAATTGAATTCCAGGGCAGTTTGAGAGCAGGCAAAGCTTCCTGCCATATCAGCAAGTTTTGGAGAGAACATCTTTCCATCATTCATGTGTTTGCACAGGAATATGCAGAAAAACATATTCAAATAAATGCACATGTATGTAAATTGAGCAAGGAGATGTAAACCTTTATTGCTAGAATAATTCATTCTATACTCAGCAGTTACCCTAGTCCTCACAGGAGTAAAAAGAGCATAAATGAGTATGTTATAAATCTATACCACCTTAGGTCTCCTTCTTTGCCCTCTTTCATCTAGAGAATTTCCTGTGCCCTGAAATTCTACAAAAACCTTTTGCTGAATAGGATGTGGGCATGGACCTCTGAAAGCCCAGCCTAGAGCCTATGGTAGAAATGCATGCTGAATCCTCTAGTTTATGAGAAATTCTGCAGACTCACAGAGTGGCTTGTTACCTTTTGTGTCCAGTAATGACTGGGAGATTTCTCATTATACACATTAGCAAACTTAACCAAATCTAATACAGATAAAGAACAGATGTATTTCTTTACTATAAAAGATACATATATGTATGTGTTATTTAATATTTGTCATAAAATATTAAAAGTAAAAAAATGCTAAAATATCAATAGTTTGCTATTGACTTAGAGATATCCCCTCCCCCAAATAAATATAATAAATCTATGGTGGGCTTCTGAATTTTGACTATATGGAGTGGTAGTAATTTACAACTACTTTAGGTAGTGAAAATGGTGTTGATCTCGGTGATAGTGACACACACACACACACACACATATACACATATATATGCACACACATATATATTACATACATATATACACATACACACACACACACACACACACACACACACACACACACATATGAAAGAAAGGCAGACCAACAGGCAGGAAGAGACAGAAAATATGAACATGAGAACACTTAGGGGATGTGAGTCTTCTGGGATTTGACCATAATCCAGACAGAAAACATCAAAGATATTTAAGTCATTGTCTGTGTCTTTGTAAATGTAAATTGAGAAGCAAAGTAAAGCCTTTGATATTTACGTCTCATCTGGTAATTGTGAATAAGGCTTGCTTCATCAGTTTTGGCTTGCTTTGCCTAATGTGTAACCTCGTTAGCCTCCTGGCACCCCATGCCATGCAGCTCGTGTTTATGGTGCTTCTGTCTTGTGGCATGTGCTCTGAGCAGAAAGAGGCATAATTATAAATCCTCATCTACTAACAACGATAATGACTGCACCCAACAGCTCTACTTCATTGTGTGACCCTCCACATAGGAAACCAATTAGTGTAGCTGCCATTCAGAGTGTTTAAAGCTTACAAATGCCAGAGAAACAGCTGTCACTGGTTATTTGCACTTAGTACCGCTTTTAGCATCTTCTCAAAGTACTGTTTATCCATCCAGGTACAAGAAAACCAAGGGGCAGAGACTATATCATTACCCAGTAAGAGCAAGAAATAAAACAAAACAAAAAAAACCCAACAAACTTGAGTCACACACTTTCTACACATTCATGAAAAGGGCATGGGTGATGGTGGTGGTGGTGGTGGTGGTGGTTGTGGTGAAAAGATGGCTCAGCAGGTAAAAGCATGTTGCCTTCTAGCTTGAAGGCATGGTTCCAAATTTCCAGAACTCACATGAATGCCTGAGTGTCTGTAGACCTAACAAACTTACAGGGACTTGGGAGGCAGAGTCAGCAGAACCCCTGGGGGCTCATGGGCCAAACAACAATGAGACCCACTGCAAGGAAGGTGGCAGGTGAGGACAGGTCCAGGGAGAACTAAATTTGTGTCACTGAGTAAATTTTTGAAGACTGGAAAGAGAACCACGCACTATAAAATATCCTTTGTGCCATCTCTATGTTTACAATTCCAAGCCTAGTGACGCGTTTGTTCTTTCTCAGCCGTTGACATTAAGAGGTAGAATCGCTCCCCTAAAGGCTTGCTTTCAGCCTAAGATGCTCTTGTGAGGTGGAGGATCCTTTAAAAGGTGGAGCCTTGCATAATAAAGATTAGTGGGACCATGCTTGTGAAGGCATGTTAGGATGCCCACCCCTTCTCATTTTCCTTTGCTTCATGGCTGTTATCATGTAAGCAGCTTCTTCCGCCATGTGTCTCCAACCACAGTAGATTCCTGCTATAACCTCCCAATCAACAGACCCAGCTGACCATGGGAAGAAACCTTTTTTATATTTCTGCCAGGGATTTTGTCAGAGTGAGGAAAAGCTGACTCACAGTTACAAAGATGACCTTAACTCTGAGACCACAGGAGACATATGCAGTATAATTATGAAAAAATATCCTTTTTTCCCCAAAAACACAGATACAAGGACTACTGAATGCTAGGGAAGAACACTACTACAGTGAAGCTCATTTTATGTCCTTGGTTTCTACATGCCAAAACTATGATGCCTTGGATTTGAAGAAAGCCCCCAACTCTTTAGACCAAGTCAATTAAACACCACTGGAATGATTTTCAATGGGAATAAAGAAGAATATGTCTCAGTCTGCATTTTATATTAAGAAAGTAGTAATGCCTAGGTTGATGGATGACCTCCCCTATTTTTTCGATTGAGTGATCCCCTCAAATGCACCCTGTTAATGAGGTAACTCGGCTTTGAGAAAGTAGACTAAGGAATGCAGTATTACATCAGCATCATGTATTTTTGGAAACACATCACATTCCTCTTTCCTGGTGGGTTGGCCCCTGCACTTGTGACGACAGTAACAGTGGAAAGACGAGTAACTCTGCAGCTATGCATAGCTGAATTTACTCTTTCCCCCCTCACAACTACAAAGTTATTTAGTGTGGCAAGAATCCCATGGACTATTCTTGTGCTTCTCCCTGAAGGAGGATCAACAGACAACACTTGTAAAGCCTTGAGGAAAACCCTTATAACAAGAACAAAGGACAAGGGATCTGGGTAGAATGAGGCTGGCTTGTAGGAAGGATGTGATGTTTCTGGGTAATTACCCAGGATCCTAGAGTTGCGAGGGAGGCAACTCTACGTCTTTCCTCTTACACAAAAATGGATGTTTGACTAGTTTAATGGAACGACTGTGTGAAAACTCAGCTGAAATCCTTACATTTCACTGATTGTGTTTGCTAATTTTTCCTGGGTAGAAATGCGAGCCTTCTACACTTCCTTATTGAGGATTAGAAAATAAATAGATGTCCTGGGGGCTTGGATATTATGACAGGAGGCGTGTTGAGAGAGCACCAGTTCAGAAAATGAGGTCTACACGCTGCTGTCGTTTTTTTTTTTGAGCACCTACTACACAAAAGTCTTCTACACACATGTCTGTGGTTTCCTGAAATTTATCAGCAATGCTAAGGGAATGGCAACCTTTTCTGCCAACCTGTGAAGCCCAGGTTGGGAGTCGTCCAGTGGTTTTTCCTGTGTGATCTCACCATAAGGGAAGATGTTATATTGATTTTTCCACCTCATGGTTTTCCCTGGAAATTCTATGAAAGAATGTTGTTTTTGGAGCTGAGTATGCAAGTGGTGTGTACAACGTGAAGAAAGAAAAGGAGAAAAAAGTTCTAATGTTATCAGTAGTCTATCTCAGCCTGCCTCTACAATGAACAGGGTTTGCCACAGCTCTGTTTCCAACTCGGCTTTGGCTCCGTGTAGCCTCAGGGGAATGCAGAGGACCAGGTAGACAGAGAAGCACCCACAGGGGGAAATCCTGAAGTCTAGAGGCTTCTTCCTCCCATGTAGAGTGTTGGTAGTATGAGCAGTAAGCTTGCTGATCAAAGGGAAGGGGTGGCTGGGAGGTAGGTCTCAGAGTAGTCGTTGTCTGGAAAAATGTCTCCTGTATGTTGCTAAATGATAAGAAATCTCACAAATCAAATACAACTTGACAGCTTATAGTCTTTAAAGGTAGCTTCCAGACCCTGGGATGGATGTTATAGAAAACGGCATGTTCAAGACAGGCAACCAATACAAGTGAGCAATCCAAGATTAAATAATTAAATAATTAAATACATCATACGGTGAGGAATTTGGTGTGAACTGACAAGCATTCCTGCTCCATCTGAGTCAGCCTTACAGAGGGGGCAAGTAAAGAGGGTGAGAATACTCTGCTCTCCTTGATTCTGGCTAACATATAGTTGCCAGCACGACCCTGAGCCCTACAGCTTGCATAATCTCACATCCCTCTCCCATTTCCAGTATGCTCTCTGTAGTTACAGGTCCACAAATGGAGAAATATATTAAAGCCATTTTTCCTTAATGACAAATTTATAGTGTAAGGTCAAATGTCCACTTAGGAAGAATAATGCATAAGCCTCCAATGAATTATGGAGAGAGTGAAGCAACTCCTACCAAGGCTGGGTAGGGGTGGTGGGAAGTAAGGTGTACAGAAGATGTAGCTTAAGGAATGTCAAGTAGCACATGTATAGGATGGACCAGTCAGAAGGGATGACAATAAACTGCATTAGAACAGAGTGGTTTTTTTTTGCTCAATGAGCTAGTAGTTTCTCCTGTGACTTATTACATGACAATAATGATTTTAGCATTCATAGAGAATATGATATCATGATTAAAAAGTTTTAAATATGTGCAACAAAAGTTATTTTTAAAATAAAGTGGGTTAGTAGAATTTTCTCTGGCAGAGCGCTTAGGAGCACAATTTACAGACATGTAATTTTTATTGCATTTATTTATGTATTCATTTATTTAATCTCTCTCTCTCTCTCTCTCTCTCATTTGTGGACACCTGCACACCATGGCACATTTGTAGAGGTCAGAGGACAGTTTGTATGAGTCAGAGCTGGGTTTCTACTTCCACCATGTAGGAACTGTAGATTGAATTTTGACTTGGCAGCAAGCACCTTCACCCACTAAGCAATATTACCAGCCTAGCAGATATGGGATTTGACCAGGTATAATTTCATATAGTCTGGTTTTACTGTGTCTATTTGCTTGCTTCTGCCTCACAATCACCATTAATACACCAGACCCACTTGAAACACTTAATTGAGCAAAAGAAACCAAACCAAGGGAGACACGTATTTACATTAATATTTTTCATTTGGTTTCATACTGCGTACAAAGCCAACTCCTTAAAAATGCAATTACCCCTTCCATGGACTATATGCAAGCCTTCCATGGCATAGATTGTATCAAATATAATGTTTTAAAATCATATGAGACATCATGCTTGGTTTGTGGCTGCAGTTATGCCTCATATAATAATATTATTTGTCAGAAACCTGTTGACTGTTTTCTAAACATTCAATGACCTATGATTTTAATCACGATGCCACGTGACCCGCCTCAGACTACTTTGTAAAACACATGTCCGATGAATGGTTCTCCTCTTAAAAGTGTGTAATTAGCTTCAAGTGCTGTTTTTGCTACTTGGGATTCAGCCTGAATTTTGAGTTGTATATACCCACGCTCAAACGAAGTCGTAGAGCCTGGAGAGGTGGTTCTCAGGTTAAGAGCATTTGCTGTTCCTGCAGAGGACCAGAATTTAGCTCCCAGCACATACACGAGGCAGCTACCAACCACCTGTGAGATTCTGGATCCCAGGGAATCTGAATCCCTCTTCTGGTCTCCATGGTCACCTGCACACATGCACACACACACACACACACACAGAGACACAGATACACACACACACACACACACACACGTATCAAAATGAAATATTTTTAAAAAAATGAACACATTTCAAGTACATGATATTCATTCACACAGTTCCTATTTTGGAAATGTACTCCTTGGGCTGGGGAAATTAGTTGTTAGTTTACTTAGTTGGTATGGTTCTAGGTTAAAACCGTAGTCATACATATACCAAACAAAAGCAAACAATGGTTCCTTAACAAGAACTAGACACCCAAGGTGGGACTCTGGCTCCTGTGAACTAATGCTTGCTTGTATTGAGTTACCCTGAGCTCACTTAATTTTTGGTCAGAGTTATATGCTGGGGGATGTCTTTCTGTATGCTGTGAATATATGTTGTCCCCATTGGTTAACAACTAAGCTGCTTTGGCCTATGGCAAGGCAGCTTAGGGGTAGGTGGGAAATTCAAGGAGAGAGACAGGAAAGAGAAAGGCGGAGTTGGAAAAGATGCCAGTCGCCACCGAAGGAAGAAGCAAGATGCCAGCAGACCAGTAACACCACGGCCATGTGACAAAACATAGATTATTAGAAATGGGTTAATTTAAGATGAAAGAGCCAGCTAGCAAGAAGCCTGACATAGGCCATACAGTTGATAATGAATATTAAGCCTCTGAATGATTATTTTATAAGCGGCCGGGGGACACAGGAAAACTTATGACTACAGTTATACAGAGCACATTCATTGTAACTTTTTCTTTCAACAAGTCCTCCAGTAGCTCATTGATATTTCTTCACAGTAGTTCATCTGGCTCACTCTGGGTCACTGTCCTTAGGAGCCAGTTCCTCTGTACATCCGGCTTTTCTGATATGCCAGATTAATGGACTGTGTTTCCAATTCTGACCTTTTCTTGGGAAAAACATGGGACCTTCATTTGTCCCAACCAAGATGGTGAACAAAGGTTACTTTCACAATAAAGATGCTCATAGATGGTCTGAATTCCTGTATGATTTTTTTTTTTTTTGAGACAGGGTTTCTCCGTGTAGCTTTGGAGCCTTTCCTGGAACTAACTCTTTAGCCCAAGCTGGCCTCGGAGATCCGCCTGCTTCTACCTCCTGATTGCTGGGATTAAAGGCATGTGCCACCACTGCCTGGTGAATTCTTGTATAATTAAAAAAAAAATCTTGGCTATTGTTTATGGTTTTCTGTTAGGATTGCTTAGGGAACTTTTATTTATTTGTATTAACTCTATCATTTTAAAGTAGGATATTCTAAAAATGTGAGTAGGCTGTACAAACACAATCTGGTTGCCAGTGTAAAACTATATATACTCTAACAAATTTCTGAGAAGTAGAGAAGCAGGGAGGAGACAGTAAGGGGCAAAGTGGTGGAGAATTTTCACAACTATCCCAGACTCTCCAGTCTTTCCACACATACTTTGAAAAATTGTAGCTGAACAGCAAAGAACCTCTGTGCTGGAGGGGAAGGCAGAAGTACTCCTCTAGACTACTGCTATAGGAGAGCTCAGCCATCTTCCTGGGTAGGAGCAGGGAGTTGGTACACTGGAATTAACTTCTAACAACATTAGGAATTTAAGCCCTGGTAAACTTTGTAAACACAGGGCATTGGCTTTCTGCCACATGAAAAGGAGTGGCAACCACCCTCAGGGGTAGGTCATGGAGTTACTCAAGGTGAAAGCAAGAAGCTAGCTTGGGCATGTCAAGTTCCTGACCAATCAGATTCCTAGTTAGGCCAAATCCATACAGCTTTCTCAGTTTGTCATTTGACTAGAATTTCTGAGTCTAAGAACGAAGAAGAAGAACTCTAGTTTAAGACATTTAAAAATGCAGAAAAGGTGTGTGTGTGTGTGTGTGTGTGTGTGTGTGTGTGTGTGTGTGTGTAGAGATGAGTTAATCTGACGTCTAATGTGGTTATCTAAACAAACTCTCCCTTATAATAGAGCACCAGATGGTGCCATGAAAAAATGAGAAAAAGAGGCTGAGGGCATTAAAGTCACATGTCACATTAGCTATATTGGCCTAAATACAAATGCATACATTTTTGATTAGTTTAGCATATAGTTTTGTTTTAAGTATTTTTGTTATTGCATTAAAGGTAAGTGCTAATAGGTCTCTTTTACATATTCTACATACAATTTTAACAAAATGCAAAAGTAATTTACAAGGGAAAAGGAATTCCTGGTAGTTCCAGGAAAACACACACACACACACACACACACACACACACACACACACACACACACACACTAAATGCATAGAAGTTGGATGACTTCCTGAAGGTCTTACAGGTAGTTAATGTTAGAACAGTAATTAGAATGCAGATTCTCTGACTCCATGGCTGCTATATCCAAAACAGATTTATATGGAAAAAAATCTATTTCACCTATGCTTAATTTCCAATGAAATTTTAAAATAAAAGCATGCTAAATGATGACCTTAAAATTATTTATGCTCATACAAAGTGAATTAGAAGATTCATTCTAAGGAATAAATGAGCACTTCTAACTCTCCAGTGGTATTAAGACACAGTGAAGGATCTGAGTTCACTCAGTTGTGGATAACAAATAAAGTTGTAACTTCAGGAAAAAGTTTCCACAGTTATTTGAAATTGATTTCTGAGTTTCCCTCTTGCTAAGGGCTGAATGTGTACTCTTTACTCTCCTAGGAGGTCATAGGTCATGAGGTCAAGACTGATTGATTTTCCAGCCCTGGTTACACAGGGACTGGAGGGTTCCTTTGACCTTTTGCCATGTGAAGGCAGAGAAGAAGGATCTTACCAGATAAAAGCCAGTTGGAGCCTTGACATTAGACCTCATGGCTTCCAGAAGAGTAAGACTATATATTCCTGTTTTTAGACGCCAGACAGTTACGGTACCTCGCTGTAGCAACAAGAATGCCCTAACATACTTACTGGGGGAAGGCTAGAATAAGTCATTTTTTTTTTTTGTTTTAGGTTTAGCAATGCACATTTTCCTCTCTTTTGAAAGGTATTTAGTCTCGGTGTAATGAGATTGGTTGGCATGCCTATGCACATTAAGATGATGGTGTCAAGGCAAGAAACGTGTAAGCGGGTGGCTGAGATCTAGTTCTGGTCTTCAGGACATAAGGTGAGCAAAGCAACAAATAAAACTTGTCCTTCTATTGGTGTTTCACTTTCACACCACTGGGGCAAAACAGAGCTTTTTTTTTTTTTTTTTTTTTTTTTTGGTTTTTCGAGACAGGGTTTCTCTGTGTAGCTTTGCGCCTTTCCTGGGACTCACTTGGTAGCCCAGGCTGGCCTCGAAAACAGAGCTTTTATTTCTAGGAGCATCCGCTGAGACCAGGATGACCCGAAGACAAGAATCCAACCTGCCACCGTATCCCCAAAGAGCATCCTGGGAAACAAACAGGATGAACAGGCGCTTCTACAGAACCCTATTGTTCTGAAGCAGTTTGGGTTCCTACCAGGATTTTTCTCTTTAAAGAGAGAGCAAAAAATTAACAATTAGGCAGAGCTGCAAAGCTGAGAGTCATGTTACTA
This sequence comes from Peromyscus eremicus, assembly GCF_949786415.1. Taxonomy (NCBI): domain Eukaryota; kingdom Metazoa; phylum Chordata; class Mammalia; order Rodentia; family Cricetidae; genus Peromyscus; species Peromyscus eremicus. The sequence continues at coordinate 13,069,551 of NC_081437.1, read as the reverse complement.
AATGTGTATACTGAAAACTGTGGCAGACCAAAAGGAAAAAAAACATTTTTAAAAGGGCTGATGCTGTGCCTCCGATTTCCTTATTAGACATATCTGTCACAGCTCTCAACCGCGACCATTGGGGTTTTGACATAAAAATGTCCATCCTTACTTGAAAGGAGATTCCCTCAAAACTTGATAAAATAAAGAGATAGATTGCAAAGATTTAGGTGTCTTTACTAGAAATGAATGTTAAGAACAAAGCGACTATGTCCCTAGTCCACCTGTAGTTTTGAAAATCCTGTCTCTCATTGCTCATTTGCGTAACTCAACACTTTCAATAATGGTTTCTTAACCTTTAGTGATTCTTTTTTTTTTTAAATTTAATTTTATTTTATTTTACAATATACCTTTAGTGCTTCTTAAGTGGATGGAGAGGCCTGTACCTCACTCTCCAGCAGGAACTGTAGTGAAAAAAAGTATTTTCCCATCTCAAGCACGTTTATAAGCCGAGTTACAGGTGATTCTCATAGTATCAAAATGCACACCTGCAGCCAGCTGGGAGTATTATTATTATTGTTATTATTAGTAGTATAACTATTATTAACCACAATGTAACTCTTTCATTGTTGCTAGTAAAATTTTCCAAGCCATCATTTAAACCCTAAGCATATTGACTAACTCTAATGAATTGTTTGGGTTGAAATGTCTGATCTGAGGGTTGTATTACCATTCACTCCTCCCTCAATGCAAGGAAAGGTGGAGACATCACTAGACATGCTTCATGGGTATCCAACTCGGAAATTTCAATCAATACAGTGAATTTTGAGGTAACATTAAAAAATAAATCCCAAACTAGGGCTGGTCTTAAATTTTTTAAAGGTGTGGTGTATTTGTGCATGCATGCGTGTGTGTGTGTGTGTGTGTGTGTGTGTGTGTGTGTGTGTGTGACACAGTGATACATTTAAAGTTATTTTAATCCAGCCATTGCTCTGGACCTTGTCTTAACCTACAAAACAGCCCCTTCACTAAAATCGTTAAAGGGGCATGGTGGTGTTGGTTAAAACATGCTAACCAAATACGGGGTTGCCAGGAAATGCACTGCTTTGAGTATTAAAGTAATTCAGAGGTAATTATTGTTTTGAGGGTACAAATTTAATAGAGGTGAGGTTAATAGGATTTTGGAATAGGGGTATGTTAAAATGTCTTCTGTCGACAATAGTGTAATTATTCAATGTGTTGGAGGCTCAATTTCTTTATCTATGAAATGGGAATAATACATGTGTTAGAAAGAGTACAGTAATAACTAGAAAAGTCAATCTAGGACTGTAGGAAGTGCTCAGCCATATTTCTGCTATTATTAATATCATTCATAATTAAGAAATTTTGCATATGTGTATACATACACAGACAGAGGAGGAAGAGAAGAGGAAGAGAAGAGGGGAGGGAGAGAGAGAGAGAAAGAGAGGAGAGAGAGAGAGAGAGGAGAGAGAGAGAGAGAGAGAGAGAGAGAGAGAGAGAGAGAGAGAGAGAGAGAGAGAGAGAGAACATGGTAGCATGTTACAAAACAGAAGAATCTAAGTCTAGGGTAAAACTTGTGTGTTTGGAGGAACACCCCCCACCCCCGAGATAATTCTGATGAGTGTCTCTATGAGGAATGACTGGTCTACTTATTTTGAATCTTTTTCATAGACATGGAATTTTATTTAATTGTCATGAACTGCTCCTAAAGAAATTTTCTTCTGGCCAACTGCCAACACCATTGCTGTGGTTCCTCTCTCTCTATGGACCACATTTTCCCACGCATGGGTTAAATGCCTGCGGTTTACAAGTGCAGGAGACGGGATATTTTGGACTGATGGGCACAACTGAACTGCACAATGTACATGTATGTGCAAAAGAGAGCCTATGGCTCTGGTAGTTCCACCGGCCAGGGAGGTCTGAGTGCTTTCCCTTGTGTCTGCCCAGAGCTGGGCCCTCTCCCACCATCTCCCACCATCTCCCACCATCTCCCAACATCTCAGGAAGCTATCAGGCCTGAGAACATGCAGAGATCTCTGGGACCTACTATTTTGGAGGAAGACTTAAGTATTCATAACCATAGTCCAAAAAGAAATGTTTTTATTCAGCAATCAGTCTTGAAGGTCTTTTTGAAAGAACGGCCTAAAATATGGTGTCAACGTGACTCTCTTTTCAAGACTGGAAAGAAAAAGGAAAAGCCACAGCAGGAGTAACTCACTGTGTGAGGCGGATAACCTTCAGACAACGGGGGGGAAAAAACCAAACCTGCTAGTCAGAGATATAAAAAAATATCAACTTCTACCTTGTGTTGCCAAGGAGACTGTGTAAACAGACTTAAACAAAGAGAAGTGGCTGGCTGGCAGCGGGGCTAATGTGGAAAAGCTCTTCATTGTGTGACATGCTTCTTTTCAAAGGAGTAGGAAGAGGTGGCAGGCACACAGGGAGGAAAGCAAGAATGGAGGTCTTTTTTTTGTTTCTTTCCTCAAAGCGAGCTGTGAGAGAAGCCTGACAGTGCGTACCTCTTCATAAACCACCGAAAAACAAAGCGTGTGAGCCTGGTGCTTTGTCTCGGGAGTCTGTTGATATCAGCACTTAGACTGGCCATGGGAGGGAGTCTTGGCAGGGGATCTCCCATTAGACATTCTGCCTGGTTGCTGGAGGCTTCCTGGACAGAACGGTGCCTGGGAGATGGGGAGAGGGCAAAGAGCTGTGTCCCGGTCTCCAGGAAGTCATCCTAAGCAAAGGCAATCCTGTACAACGTTCTCTCTTCACCCCCTGAGGCGATTTCTAACACAACTTCATGTCCAACAACAATTATTTCTCCTTCATTATTAAATCCACTCAAGACGTATGGGACGTTTTAGGAAAACACAGTGAAGTTACAAGCATTCCTGTGCCCTCAGGACGTTCACACTGTGTGATACACAAAATCGCTTCTCATTTTATTTTATCTTTTTAAGTTTGGTGAGAAAGAATTTGTGGATTCATACCACCATGTATCCACATGATTACAAATGTGCAAAACTGTTGAGCCAATAAAAAAATAGTTCATGGGAATTAATGGTGCATAGAGTATGATTTTTTTCCTTCGATTAATCTTCATCTCTATAATGTGGCTGTGTGGATTTATTTATGTGATGAGAATCTATCGTTTGTTAATGTGAGTCTGATTTTAGGCTTTGGTTTGCAGCTTATTTCCCTGCCGAGTTTGGGATGCTTAGGTTTGACCAAGTTTGACGAAGCCCAGATATTAATCGGTTCTTTATACATTTGCTATTTGTTTCCAAGTGGTTGTTGTTTGTTTGTTTTCCCCAGACAGCAAGATGCCTTTTTGAACGTTTCTTTTCAGACCTTTCATCATAGAAGGGCTTGCATTAAAAGGAGATAAAGTAACGTTTCTAACCTTTCCATGCTTCACTGACTTCTTCCCATCATACAGACAGCGAATGTGAGAACTGGTAGTTACACAGTCAAAGGAAACAAGTTCTTTTAATAGCCGAGCCGTCAGTAGATGAGAAATCGAAACAAGATTGGGGTCCTAAGTCATTTCCCTACATTGTAAGGTCAAAAGACAGGGTCACACTTCATAAGGAGGCAGCCAAAAACGCAGTGCTCAAAGCTTGCATGTTGAATGATTAACATACCCTTTTCTATGAAACCACTCCCAATCTGAGTGTTAAACAGGCTTTTCTTTTCTTTGTGGGCTGTTAGAATCCTGCATCAGACAACCCTTTTAAGTAAGGTCACCAAACAGCACAAAGCTAAGTGTGACTAAGTTACTATCTTGGACTCTGGAACTCACCTTCTTCCCACAGGAATGGCTTCAAACTTATGAGCTTTTTATTGCCAATTTCCTCCCAGAGAGTCCTCATCTTGGGCTTACAGGTTATACAACCCAGGGTAATGGAATCCTAACACTGTCTTGCCAGCCTGAATAGTCTATAAATAGTCAGAACCTTCAAACTCTCTAGACCCAAACTCTGCATTCTTGTTCAGCAAGATTGACAAGCTCACTACGACAATGTTGACCTCTTCCTTTGAGAGTCCAACATGTGTAGTTGTAATTCCATGTATGTTAACGAGGAAGCAATTACAGTGTAGAGTGAACCTTCAGGCAGATGTGTGAGGCCCCCTCTAATTAAAGACAATACAGGATGGAGCCCCAGCATCCATCTTTTTATGCTTTTCATCTTCCCCCTTTCCAACGTTTCTATTTCCTTTTAAATTTCCCACTTGCTCTTCCTTTTCTCTTTTTTCCTCCTTTCCCCTAAAACGACAGACCTTTTCTTAGATTCCTCTTTTCTATGGCTGAGCTTAAAACAAGAATTCTATCCGACTGGTTGTTGGTCAACATCTGCAAATGTGAGAGAGTTTCAGCATGATAAACAAGAAGGAATTTGAAATAAACCTCTCCCCCCACCTCCACGGTGGAAACGATGATATCCCCACCATCTGCCTGCTCGCAGGCTGGAAGTGGGCAGAGAACCAGCTGGAGGCGCAGCCCAGGGCAGGCAGCCAGAGCTTCAGCGTCCTAGAAGCTCTGATATCCCTCCAGTCCTGTACATTCACAGAGGAAATGCTTTCATTTTCTGTTTGGTAAGTCGAAAATCTTCACTCTAACGTGAGGGAGGGGGCAATGTGGAGAAGGGGATGGTATTCTAAACTCCATGTCAGGGCACTTTGGTGTTTACTATCAGTGCTCCTTTACAGTTGTGGGATTTGGCTTCTGTAACTCTACCATTGGAGTTTGGTTCCCTCATTTGTCAAGTGGAATGAGGGTCTCCATCCTGAGGATTCCAGGGCTCTCAGACAAAATATATGCAGAATTAAAAGAAGAATGGAGAAAACTAGTATAGGGCTCTTGCCTTTGCTTCGTGTGGTAAGAATAGGCTCTCTTTGCATCTCTACAACACTTCCGTGAGGCACGATTTCAGCTAGCCAAGGAAACAAACGCTATGGATTTTCTAGCCACGTGTTTGGGAAAACGGAGCCAGAGCAGCGACTTCTGCTCAAAGAATGGAGTAAGGATTCTAATTCACACCCTTCCTGGCACCATCTTTGTGTCCACGTGTGTATCAAACCGAAATCAGGGTCATTGTACAGTGACCCTAGTTTGTGAAATAGGAGAACATCACTGTTTGACTGGTCCTGCGACCAGCAAAAGCCACAGTAACCACCAGTGGTGATACGGCATTATCTGCACAAAAAGCTGTCTTTTATCCTTGTAAGTTATTTGAACATCGTAACTTATTTAACATACCACTTAATCTTGACTCTTAAATGAACATCCAACGACACTGGTCCCTCTAGACCCAAACTGAATGCCACACGACACAGTCTAAAGACACTTCAGACTGTGGAAGAAGGCGGGACTGGTATGGCATATGTAGTCATTTTTCAAAATGGCTGCCCAACTTCTGAGGGAGTCCTTCTAATAAGTTTTAAAACTGAGACTCATTGACCAAGACATACTTTTGTGAATTTAACAATGCACAACCGCCATGACATCTGTGTGTACATTCATATGGCAGAAGCTCTAGGGAAAATGCAAATCACCTTGATCTTTCCAGTTGTTCTATGACGCAGCTGTCTAGGACCCTGTGGGCTATATTTAGTTTTCTCGTTTTCTGTCTTAAATTAGTTGTTCCCTTGGACTGTGTAGGTGTGTGTGTGTGTGTTTGTTTTTTGTTTTTCATGTCACTCAATACTTCCTGATAGTTGGTCAGGTGGTCTGGTGTGGGCATAGAAGTCTGCAGAAGAGCCTAGAATCCTACCCTCAGACTCCCAGTTGGGCTTTCTCCAGAATGATTTGAGGCCAAAGGCATATCCTGTATCCACAGGGGTGGGGATGCTGGGACAATTCATCCAATCTGCCACTTGAGGAAGCCTTTGGCTGTCTCTGGCAGTCTCTCCTTCAATGCGGCTTATGGAGATGGAGTGGGTGGAGGAGAATCCTCCCGACAAATTTCTATCAGCAGGTGAGTTCACCAGCTAGTCCAGCCTGGGAGTTTCCTCACTGTCACCTTTCCAAAATTTAGGACTATGACCATTGGGAAGAAGAATGGAATACTTATCTTACCCATATATACACATATGGACATATGGATACACACATATATCACAATACATACATACATACACAAACATAAATGTGACATATTATATATGTATATATCCCCATCATTCTTTCTCTGGTCTCTTCTTTTATTGCCTCTCTTTGCAGGCAATACAGTTTTCGGTAAGAATATCATCAGTAAATTCCCAGAGACAAAAACTGATGACCAAGATAGCCACCATTTCCAAAATCATATCACTTTATGGCAACATCCCCTTGAATAATCTGATCTTGCTAGAGTTAAGGAGAACAATTAATTCTCTTGCTTTACAAAGCAAGGTGATTATATAAATAAAAACTTTCAAATCCATACCCGTCCAGTCAGGAGAGGGCTTTTTCTCTGAACTGCTCCCGATGTGTCAAGGAACCAATGAAACTGAATTTTTTCCCTGCCCCCTTCTTTTTCCTTTTCAGATGACCTGTTCATCATTCTCCATCAGATTTTTATTGCTTTGTTTTGTCATCTGATGGGATGGCCGATCTACATCCCCATAGGAACTCAGGATTCCAAAGTTAATTCAGCATTTTCCACGGTAAAGATGGATGATAGTCACCTCTAATCCAGCAGCGGGGCAGAGCAGAACAGGATGGGAAGGACCACGCCTACTCTGACTTTGCTCTCCAGCAACTGACGAGTGTGTGTGTGGGGTACTGACAATAATTAGGCAAACAGAATGCCAAACAACTGTGGGGAAATCTGTCAAACATTTTGGGTTATTATCCTGTGCACAGGCCTGTGATTTAACATCGTAGGAAAAGCACAGTAAAAGGAAAAAAATCTCAAAAGTGACATTTTGTTCAAATTACAGGCCTCGGCATCCCTGACTGCCTGCACAGTGGCGTTTCCAATGTCAGATGTAACATTCAGCAATTTGTTCCCTCATTAAGCGGCATGTCTGGGATGGGTCCTGGCCACTGTTGCCAGCTACTGCTGTGCTGAGAACAAGAACACATTGCTTCTTGAAGCATGAGGGGCCATGTTCCTTTTTCAGATTACCAGGGTCATGTTGGTTGAAATTAGGATCTTTTGCACATAATCTTACTTACTATATCACTTCTTCCCTCTGTACCCAAGACACTATTTGGGATTCTGGACTTGACTGATGCATATTCTAAGGACTGATCTTTTCAGCATAGAGTCAAATCCCCGATGTTATCCCACAATGGTTGTAATTGAATTAGCAAGGACAAGAAATGGGAATGATAATCTTCTCACTGTTTCTTTAGTGTCTGGCACAGTCATAAACTGGGAGGAGTACCCCAAAGAGACATGTTTGAAGAGCAGAGGGGAGGAAAGCCTATAGGTAGTTTCTAAGTCAGGACTGGGTTGCTAGGTATCAACGCTAAAAATCAGTCAATAATCAAGCTTGTTAAAGAAAGAGAGAATCGGGCCTGAAGTTCTGAGGGGGAACTCTTTCAATACCAAAGTGAAGCACCTTTCCACTGCAAATACCCAACTGCTTTAAGATTGGGGTCTTCTCCATTTCCATTAACTTGTCCAACATAAGGATTCCCATAGGAGAGAGACTCTCTTCTCTTCCGAATGCCTTACTGGATGGATAGTCCTTTCTTTCCATCCCATTATCAGGACTCTTTCCTGTCCATTTCCTTGTCTTTTCATATGTACACTCACAGCAGAACCATTCTATAGAAGGAGTCTCTGTGGTCTGCATTTAGACAGTGCCACTAATGTAGCAAACCTTTATGTTTTCTTTATTTCTCATAAGTGGCTTTTGAACATTAGGAACAGCCAATAGCCCTAGTATACAGAGAAATAGAGCCTCAGTTTCCCCCTTCAACATATATCCGCCTCTGTAATTCTTTTCTTAAGGTACTGAATAAATGCTTCTGTGTTTTCTGTTGGGTGCCCAAGGATCTCTCACCAGGTTTAGTCATATTGGGCAGCATATGGGATGTTTCCTAGCTATCTTTCCTACAATATTGTCTATGTTCCATGTCTCATTCCCCAAAACGTTGACAGTCAATTTAATTAATTAAATTAACAACTTAGATTTGAACACTCACTGCACCTCAACCCAACCAGCGCTGTCTTGTTTGTACGTTAGCAGTAGCTTGTTTCCTTACTCCAGGACTCTGATCAGAGAGTCCACTCGGTTTCTCTGCCTCTCTCCATTTCCAGCTTTTAGTGTTTTTCTATATAGATAAATGTTAATCTAATGCCGTCAAGCTACTTTAGGACAAATAGAATAGGGACCTGGTAAGGAATGATCAGAGAATAATTTATTTACTATAAATTGTTATTTACTATAGATAAACAACTTGAAGGGTCTTTAGCTTATGGAGGGCAGGCCTGTATTGTCTACTTAAGTCATTTTTAGTGATTTTTTTTAAAAATCAATTTTCAGCAACTTTGTTTTTTTGTCCCATGAGCTCCCAATCTACTTTATTACTGATCATTGTCAGATAATATCAGAGAGAGAGAGAGGAGATCTCCTACATCTAAACACCATATCTGAAACAATGTCTCTCAGTATGGAATGTGAAACACACCACTCTCTCCTGTACTTCGTCAAGCTTGAGGTGTGGCAAAACTAAGAGCTCAATTTTGGTCATGAATATTCCATCTTGTTTACAGTCATGAGTCAAAAGAGGTGGCAATATCCAAAGTAGCTAAGGTTTGGATGTAGTTTGGTAAAGAGACAAGGAGGAAAAAAGCAATCTTTTTTTTTGGGGGGGGGGTTCTTTTCAGATATTAGTTATTGGTTATTTTCCCATCTGGCTGAGAAGGTTTCTTCTTCATACAAAGCAGGAACAGCACTCTAACAGAATATATCAAAAAGTGTTCAGCTGGGACTTTGCTAAGGCTCTACCAGGACTGACATGCTCAGCATGTGTTGGGAGTTTTAGGTGATTTCAACGCCACCTTCTCACCTGGCTGACTTAGTCCGCTCCTCTCAGAAATTTAGGCAATGCTGGACAGAAGGTTTGGTATAGTCTGAACACCAGGAAACTCTACTCGAGTCATCTAGTGGAAGAAGAGCCCATGATCCTTTAGATGTCAAGCTCCTCTGCCTTGATCCTTGTGCAGGTGTCAACGAGTGATTTAAAGAGGAACATGTGTGAGTGGGCATTGGGTAACAATGCCATCTAGTCTTTGCCGTGCAGTTTTAAACCAGAAACCAAGTCTTCTTGGTTAAGACAAAAAGAGAACAATAGAAAAGATCCAGAGGGAGGTTTAGGAAAGGGCATGTGAAGGCAATTGCTTTCACACAAATTTATGGTTGACACCTTCACAAATCTCCTTTGTGATGTCTCCATTTGATGATTGCTCCACAGACAAAGCTTCAGTTCCGCGAAGATGGGAGAGGTTAGTATTCTGTTAACTACTCTAGTCCCACCACTTACCCGAGTTCTTTGGGTAATAAAGCCCAAGCAGTTTATCTCCTTTAAACTAGTAGTTTCCATCTTCAGTTGAGAAAGCTTTACGGATTATTTTATCTAGGCATTGTGAAGACTGAAGCCAGTGGTAGTTTAAAGATCAGCTGATCAATATGGTCTTTGATCCATTGGGAATGCTGGAGATATTTAACTTGAAAATCAAAGACATATATAGGAGTTGTTTTTTTTAAAAAATCTATTTGTTAATAAACCATTTTTAAGTAACAGTATAGAAACATTAACTTTAGTTTAAAAGCAGATACAATGGCATCCATTGTTCATTCCCTTCAAATCCTGACTATCAGAGGAACTGCTCTTGATTTATGGTGAAGAGGGGACATGGCTCAGGGACCTTTCACTTTCATATAGGAACATAGACACACGGTTTAGAAGATGACAATCTACAGAGCAGCATCAAAAACCTAACATTGGGAGTCAATAGAAACCAGCAGGATGACTGAAGTTATTGCTCTATTATTGGCAAGCTACTTCCTAAGAAAATGATTTTTTTTACCTTTCTAGTCTCCATGTTATTTGTAAAATGACTAAGGGGTAGGCTTATTGTGAGCATAAAATACAATAAACCAGTACATCAACTACACCTTAAATGACATGTAATGGTAGATCTGACTGAGCTGCAGGAGAAGCCACTCTTACTTCAGCATGGAACACACTTTCCAAGGCCATTAATCTCAACACCCCTTAGAAGTGAGCAGTGCTATTTTGCAGGCAGGAAAATGGATGTTTAGCAGGGTAGATGATGACTTTCAGTGTGTGTGGATACAGAGGAGAATTATATGCCACATTCCCCTGGGAGTGGGATGTAGCCATGTGACCTGTTTTGCTAATGAAACGTAAGTGAAGAAGGCATAGAGTATTTCTAGATGGAAGCTTTTAAAGCCATTTTCCTTTCCTGGGCCACTACACACTGATGTTTCCGGCGGATGGTAGTCCAGTGACTTGTGTCCTGGAGAAGGGACAAACTATCCACAGCCTCCCGTGCATGGTGATGGCTGTGCAGCGTGAGAAAGAAAACAATCTATGATTACTTTAAGCTACTGGGGATATTATAGTTGCTTTTAGTGAAGCACAGCCCACCTTTTCCTTATTTGCCAAAAATGAAAAAAACTATTAAGGTCCAGTATTCAAACTCAGGTCTTATAGTATTGAAGACAGAGTCTTTGTACCACCTCCCAAACACCCCCACTGGCTATTAGAAATGAAATCCAAGTGAGTGCATCCTTTTCTTCAGGAGAAAATTGACTTCCCTTTTGCCCTTATTCTAGGTTTGAAAGACATAGAAATATTCACTGAGCAAAGGCCGAGGGAAAGGTAATGAAAAAGTTGGAGAGAGGTGGTAGATAATCGAAGTGATTGAAAGGGCCTGCTGGTTTTTAAAGAAACTCTTTATTTCCTACAGGTTCATGACCTGAAGACTATGTGGTATAGAGGCTCTAAAGCTACAAAATCACTTCTTAAATTATTTATGTGATGGTCTTTAGGACCAGAGGCAGTAATTTATTTCCCACATGACACTCATGTTGCTTGGGTAGTGAGAAAAGACTAATTTGTATTTCCAGCAGGACTCTCCTTGTGTATGACCAGAAACAGAACTGGCAACTATGGCATTTCTATGCTAGTGATTCTTGGCTGAGGGGAGTCCTAGCTCCCCTCCAGACCTACTGGATTCCAAGGACACACTAGGAAATAACCATTGTGAAAACAGTCTAAGGCAAAATGCTCCTAATCTATTCACTTTGATCCACTTGGCATCAAAGGGCCAAATTAATTTCCCAAGAGTCTCCACTCTATTTAATAAATAATGACCACTACCTTTACCAACGAGGAGATAAAGCATTTAGAATGCCCCTGGCTTTATTTGTTCCCCCAGAAGCCCAAGTGAGTTTTAACCTTTTCTAAATGTTGGTAGTCATGGCTCACTTCAAAACACTGAAGTAATTATTCACTTATAATATTTTTAATAATATAATTGCTAGGGGATGTCTTTTTAGGCCACCGTATGCTGGATTCCTTCCTCTCCAAACTGTAGAACTGTCTTCTCAAGCTTCCTACCCTTGTGCTTGCCAGCATGAAACCCCGTATGTCCAAATGCATCTGAGGGCCAACGCCACATGGGTCAAAATGCTCAGTTTTCAGCAACTCTATCAACCTGAAGTCTCTACCCCGAGACCTACAGCCCATGGGTAAGGAGAGGCTACTCCTTGTGTCCTTTGTTCACAAAAGTTGGAGTAAAGACCTTGAGCATAAAGGAGAAACGGGGAATCTATTCTGGGACCACTGAAATCAGGTCTGCTCACGGCTGGACACTGCAGTTTCACAGGGCTATGCAGACTGCTGGATAACGGGACCTGACGTTTTTTGTCTTCTACCCTTTTCTAGGGCAAACTTTCCCAAGGGAAAAGTTAGTAGAGCGATGCTGGCCACTTACCAGCTCTGCACTATATACTATTCACAGACTCGTGTGCATATTGTACAACATCTTCGTCCGTGGATCACCGCATGCTTTCTCCTTACGGGGCTAATGATACTGCCGAAACTTCAGGCTGATGTTTATGGATCCCTGTTTCCTGTGTCACTGAGCAGAGCTGAACCTCTCAAGTGAGCTGTGAATGAAATTGCTACTCTGCCTCTACCCTCACCGACTCGAGTTGTTTAATAGGCACGGCTATCATTAAAGGGCTCAACTGGGATGATACATGATAAAACGCTCTGTCCATGTGTTTGTTTAGAGCCGTGGAAAAAGAGCTTTCCATCCTGCTTGTATAAGGATTTTTATCACTTATTAGAAACTTTACCCAGCCCAGTTCCTTTGATTTGCTGGGGAAAATGGTTGGCAAAGGTTCAAATAGAGTAGGGAAAAAAAGAAAAAAACCAGAGGATTTTGTACCACCTTTAATAGTGAAATACTTTCACTAACTGCAAGAAAAAGAAAGTGAATAAAAAGGGGCTTTGTTCACATATTAGCAAGATCACAGATTCTCCCCTTAAAGGAACAAAGATAATATTTGATCAACTCATAGGTCATTCTTTTGGCTCTGGGTAACAGCTGTCTTAACCCCTGCCATATCTAAGAGGCAGATGTCAAGGGATCTGGACAGGGAAAATATAGGAACTCACAGACTAGAAATTTAACAGCATTCTCCTAGTAAACAGGCTCTAATATTGACTAAAGGACAATTTTTCACTAATTTCCTATCATGCCATTATTTGTCCTCCACCTTGGGCACTGGAGTTGCCTCAAGGCATTCTATATATTACATATACATGTAATATATATCTATATCTATATCTGTATATATATATCTATATCTATATCTATATCTATATCTATATATATATATATATATATATATATATATAGAGAGAGAGAGAGAGAGAGAGAGACTGTCCATATAGCTATTAGAGGGGTGCTTGGAATGTAGGATGGATTCAGCAACCACTTATTAAATGAATGAATAAACGAAGAGAAACACGGAATTTATCATTTCATAGGACTTATCATGAGAGGACACAGTGGCTATGCTAGCTTGACTTCCCAGTTAATATATTTTAAGTTCTTATATTGCAACAAGGTAGCTTTTGTCTTCTCTGTGTCTTAGATGGAGAAAAATCCTTCAGTTAGTTCGACACTCAGCCACTGCTTTTTGCAGTGATTTCCTCCTCTCTGAGAGCAAAGGACTCAACCCCTATATTTCGCTGTAAGTCTACCACGTCACTGGGATGGCATGAAGGACTTCTGATAGTGACAGTTTCTGCTGCTCTTTTGGTTGATAACTCATCTCTTGTCCAATAGAATGAGAAAGACAATCTAACTATTGCATTATATGTAACAGGCATTTTATGTATGTTTTCACATTAACCCTGGCATCATCGCTTTTCTAGGCTAGAAAAGGTGAAGCTGTTTTCCTCAAAATGGAAAGCTGGGGTTCACACTGTGCTCTATACTATGTGTGTGTTTCTCGGGAATCCTCCTTTCTTCTGTCAAAGGCCTTTTAGGGTAATCTATGGATGACCTCCACTTGACATATTTTGAATGGATGCTAAAGTTGAACGTTTCTGGGTCCTGCCCCAGACCTACTAAAGTGGCATTCCTAGAATCTCCATTTTTAACAATCCAGTAAGTGGTTCTGATGCAAACCAAAGTTCAAGAAATGCTGGACCGTGTCCAGCCACCTCTAAATGCACAGACTCAGGGCAAGACATTTTTCATGCACTTGCATAAATAACAGTTGGAGCTAGATGGTCTATAAATGGAAGAAATGTCCCTTTAGCAAGCATTGGGGTTGCAGTTTCGGCTTAGAATATGGGGAATGCCGTGGTGCCCTCCATTAATGCTAATAGGAATCATGTGGCTAATTCTCCAAGCTCTATGCTGTAAAGTGTTCCCTTCAGAGCCAGGAGAAGCTATATTTAATCAAACCATCTGGATTCCTCTGCACATGTATAAGGGCAGAAAATAGGTCACAGCCCGTAAGCTACTTTCTGGGAACTATTCCATCATATCAGCAAAGTCCAAAGACCTAAAAGGGTTCCTGCCCACTTACCTTTCTCAGTGAGTGACAGCCTAAGACTTAAGAGAGGTCAGGGAACCCTCAATAAAGAATAGCTTTATTACCAAGAAAATTCATAAATAAAATCATCTCCAAAAGATGAAGTGTGGAATAAGGTAGCTGCAACCTATTAACCTTCCCAAATAACGAATTTCTACTCCAAAATATCTTCATTTACAGCTTGGAGAACAGCACAAAACTCACAGTTCAGACTTAGAAACTCTGAATATAAATTCACGATGTCCAAGAGGTGTACAGCCCCTGAGTTCCTATGGAAACCACCAGGATGGTAAGTCTATACACGAGGCTGAGAGAAATCATATATACACGTAAAAGGGGGAGCATTTATGAGGCCGTGAGAAATCGCCTTTGTCACTGGCTCAGAGTTTCGTTTAGCCCATCAATCCCAGGCTTCCTTCATTATAAAAGAGACATTACACAACAGTTTGAAGAATGTTAAGGCTAGAAAAGGATTTATGAGGCTTAGCCTGGGTAAGGTCCCAGTGAGATCTTCTGGGAGAAAGCCACTGACTGTCACTGAGTATGGAGGCTCAGGCCAGGACTGGGCCATTTGCTCAGTGGCATTTCCATATCGTTGCAGTCTGTCAGAGTGTCACTCATGGGTCACTCTGGTGGTGTTAGTTTTTATAGCACTAAGAGTGTAAAAAAAAAGATGGAAACTGAAGTCTTCCAGGGCATGTGACATAGAGGATGCATGGCATATTTTTCGTCCTTTGCCTTTTGATATGTGTGGCAGACCAGTGACTCCAAAATTAATCAAAATCATCGAGATACCTAGTAGGAGTGGAAAACTCCTTATAATAGTCAGTAGTGGTTGAGCTGGCACTATACTGCCCCTGAGGCATAAGAAGGTGCAGAAATGCCAAATCGCTACTACTCCATTGATGGAGAAAATTCGAGAACTCATTTTTTTTTTTTTAATGCTCAGATACTTTGAATTTGCCCATGACAGGCTGAACTTTTCTAATCTTCAGGACCCACAGTGGTGCCACAAGGTCTACATAGGAGGCAGAGGTCCCTCCCCTCCCCAGAGCCACTGGGCTGTGGACACACTGCCTCTTGGTTGCTCCTCCAGTCTGCTAAGCGAGCTTGATCCTTGGGTCTTATTCCTCCCTCTGTGTGCTTCTATTCCCAACGCTTTTGTGATTATCCCAATGTTTTTTGAAAACAATTTATTTTATATTTCTCTCTCTCTCTCTCTCTCTCTCTCTCTCTCTGTGTGTGTGTGTGTGTGTGTATGTGAGAGAGAGAGGAGAGAGAGAGAGAGAGAGAGAGAGAGAGAGAGAGAGAGAGAGAGAGCTGGAGCTGGACAAGGGTCCTGGGAACAGAACATGGGTCTTCTGGAAGAACAATAAATACCTTTGACTGCTGAGTCATCTCTCCAGACCCTCTTTCTTCTTTTTTTTATATGAGCTCATTTACTAAGAGAGAAGAGCCTCTTGCAATGCAACAAACCTCAAAACCACACAGCAACAACCACCCCAAAACAAACAAACAAATGAAGAGTGGTCCTTAGGCAAAAGCAGTATTTCAGTAACAAAATAGTCAAGAGAAGTAGGTATGGCACCATAATGCAGAGATTGTGCCGTGAGGCCTGGGGCATGTCGCGGCAGCTCTGCGGACCCTAGCACACACATCTAGAAGGTTGTGGGCTCGTCATTGGTGAGTCAGAGCAGACACCCATTCCCACCTCCCAGGAAGTTTTCACTCCTGGTTCGTAATGGTGCCATAATTCTGCATCTTTCACTTAGTGAGCATAAGCTAATTAAATGATTCTAAACTAGCCAGGGCTAATTTCAAGTCTGACCTCATTCTCTCCTTCCCCACATCTGGAACACTGACTCAGCTCTTTATATACCAAAATATGTGCCGTGCATAGTTAGTTTGGGTGATGTGTGGAAGAACGCATGTATTCCAAATGTTCAAAGTCATTTTCCAAGTCATTCATTTGCATAACAAAGAAAAGAGAGAGAGAAAACACAGATAATACGCCATCTCCATCTTTCCTTCCCTGAGATGGTTCATGGGTCTTTTGTCTTGACCAGGTAGACCATGAGGAGGGTACTCTGTTTCTGGGGCTTGGGTGTCGTTGGGGTGCTCTGTGCCTCTCAGTGTTGTTGTATGTTAGTGCTTGTGCAAAAAGCTGAATGATGCCGGGTGGAGGTGGTGCATACCATTAATCCCAGCACTCGGGAGGCAGAGCCAGGCAGATCTGTGTGAGTTCGAGGCCAGCCTGGTCTACAGAACAAGATCCAGGACAGTCACCAAAATTACACAGAGAAACCCTCTCTCAAACAAAACAAAACAAAACAAAAGCTCCTATAATAACAGTCTCTCAGCCTGTTTATAAAGATGACAGTGCACCAAGCTTAGGCCACCGAGGCACACTTGATCATTTCTTTGATTTAATAAAGTAGAGGGAGAGGACTTCAGTAAGATGTATATAAACAGAAAAGAGGATACTGGGGGCTGCTACCTTAGCAGCTGCTTGCCTCCTTGATCAAGGGATTTCAACCAATGAAGTGTGAGCATGAGATCTTATAGTCGTGGCTCTACTTATATGGATTAGTCTGAACTTGCTCTTGTATAAATAAAAACACAGTTCTTTGGGTCAACTTAGTAAGCAATTGCAAGACTAGATTGACCAAGGCCAGTACTGAAGGGCATTGAAAAATATGCTACAAGACTTTCCACACACAGCCAGGTAAAATGGCATGGGATATGGCTGTTCGAAAAATGTGGATCTTAGAAAAGTTATCTCTGTGTGTTGCAGGAAGTGGAGATTTGTATGTGTACTTAAGAAACTTTCCTAATTGACTATTAGGCCTACATGTTAAATAATAGACTATTGCAAAAGATTAAGTAAAGCATGAACTGGCTCCCATTTGTGCTATAAGAAACCAAATTAGGGATTATTGTTATTTTCATTTAAAAAGTTGGTATAAAAATATTAAATAAATAAATAAATAAATAAAATGGTTCCTATCAAAAAAGAGCCAACAAATACAAAAACTCAATGATTCTATATAAAACAAATGGAAAGCAGCTCACCAGAAGGTCTCCCTGTAATGAACAAGGGTCAAAGCCTTCTGGCTTTTTTCTTGCATAGCCTTAAATAGAAACTGTACCCAGATATGAAATTATACCAGCACGGAGTGTTTTTTTCCCAGAAGTCATGCACAGACGATGAAACCACCACTTCTATCACTACTGAAAAAGCATCAAAGTTGTAGCACTTATTAATGTCGCTCAGACTTTAATAAAGTACATGATTAGCTTTTGCAAATGAACCACCCTGTGTCTGTGGAGAAAGAAACTTAAGGCCAGTCCCCAAAACAACAGACTGTGTCATGTTGGAAGGAGAGTCTGCTGTCATCTTCAGCAGCAGGTTGCCTGAAAGGAACTCTGGGTTCAAAGCCAGACTGTCTGGGTTTGTGGCATTTTCCTTGTGGTTGGGCTTCATGTACCTTGAATAACCCAATTGTCTTCTGCAGCTTGAACTTCCCTGGCTCCAAAATGAATGGTGACCCTTATCCAATCTACATGGCAGGGCTGCTGTGAGGATCACACACAGGATAACTGTGTGAAAGGTGCTTTGTTGGGAGAGAGATAATCAATGAAGGCAGAAACTAAGGCAGTGCTTTTTCATGAGTCCATGTTTTGTGACGTCAGCCTGCATGAATGAAGATTGGGGCATGAGGGTTGGGGAATGAGTGATAGATTTCTCCTGGAGGTTCCAGAACTGTGCCCCCCCCTCCGTCAGTAAATTCCTCATATGGAGCAGAATGTGGTTAGACTTGCTGAAAGACTTGCTAGCACCAAGGATGTTTCTATTCCAACTTTCTAAAAGATCTACAAAGCTAGGTGTAAAAAGTCAAACGTGAAATTGTCTGGTCTAGGCGAATTTGGCCAGTAGATGACTTGAGAATGCCAAGCTTGGCAAAAATAATCTGAGAAGTTTGAGAGCTCAAATGTGCTCCGTGTTCTCTCACCTGCTATGAAGGCAGCCAGGCAAGAAGACAAGACTGAGAACCATCAGACTCAGCCGATTTTCGCGGAAGGCTCTTGTGACCACATGTTCCCTAAAGGGATGTTTCCAAGGGAAGTTGGTTGAGCTGTGTCAGGATGTGGTAACCGAGGAAAACAGCACTGAGATGATGTTCCCAGTCACATCTTAAAGGCTTAGTGAGAACAATGGGCAGAATCAAGAGCCCTAACCAGGTTTGGGAGCATTTCTAACACTTCAGAAAAGAATCTGTTCCCTGTGTCAACAGAAGACAGATGTCTACGCTCTTCCTTTTTTGTGGCAACCAAGGCTTTAAAGAGCAAACTCAGCCATTGAGGAAGTTGAGTGGTTTCTACACACATCAAGACTATCAAAGTGAGCGGAACACACCCAGGGACAGCGGAGGACAAGGGCGGCACTCTGCTTTGTCTTAGTGTGATGACTTGTTTAATCTTTGGAGATGTGCTTTAAATAGGCCATTTTTTTCAGTGACATTTTTATTCCAGGCTGTGAGAATATTTTATTTTTCTGCTTTCTAAGATCTATAGTAGGCATTATCTGTGGTTCAGATGATTTATGTCCCAGGAGTCAACGAGGATACTTTACCTTTTATGGGGGAAAACATGACCTTTGGTGGTGCTCCAGCTTAGAAAGTCTGTCGTGATCAAGTGGCCTCAGTTAGAAAGCTTAAGTAGGAGACAATGAGAATTCTGCACCTGCACCACAGACTAAAGTCAAGCACCTCAAAAGCAATGTCATGTGTAGACGTAATAGAAACAGGTGCAAGGACAGAAGACACAGGTCACACAAAAATGCAGGGTTTGTGCTCATAAACAAGACAACAGAGTAGGTCTGCCACATGCTAGCTCCGTCATTGTGGTAGGCTACTTACACCCTCTATTCCCTAGTCTTCTCATATTATGTTTATTTATTGTGTGGGTGTGCATATGTGTGCACGTGTGTGTGTGTGTGTGTGTGTGTGTGTGTGTGTGTGTGTGCATATGAGCATGAGTATACCATGGTACAGGCATGTAGGCGAGAGGAAAGTTCATAGGAGTCATTTCTCGCCTTTGACTGTGTGGGTCCGAGGGATCAAACTCAGGTAGTCAGGCTTGGTGACCAGTGCCTTTACCTGCTGAGCCTTCTTGCTGACCCAACTTTCTCACATTTAAAATAGCGTCCGCTTGTTTGGCTATTTGTCTCTGTGCTTTATCCGACCTTGGTCTCAACAATTCTCTCTCATATAAGCCCTCCTCATTCTCGCTAATTGGACTCCCAGAGATCCACCTGGGGCCTAGTCATGGATCTCTGCATCCAGATCCCTCAGTAGTTGGATGAGGTTTCTAGCACGACAATTAGGGTGTTTGGCCATGCCATCACCAGAGTAGGTCAATTCGGACTGTCTCTCGACCATTGCCAGGTCGGATAAAGCACAGAGACAAATAGCCAAACAAATGAAACACATGAAATATGAACCAATGGCTGAGGGGTCACCAACTGGATCAGGCCCTCTGAGTGGGTGAGACAGTTGATTGGCTTGATCTGTTTGGGAGGCATCCAGGCACTGGCACTGGGTCCTGTGCCCATTGCATGAGTCGGCTGTTTGAAACCTGGGGCCTATGCAGGGTCGCTTGGCTCGGCCTGGGAGGAGGGGACTGGACCTACCTGGACTGAGTCCACCAGGTTGATCTCAGTCTGTGGGGAAGGCTTTGCCCTGGAGGAGATTGGAATGGGGGGCGGGCTGGGGGGAAGGTGAGGGGGGCGGGAGGGGGGAGAACAAGGGAATCTGTGCCTGTATGTAGAACTTAATTGTATTGCAAAATAAAAATTTGACAGCAAAAAAAAAAAAAAAAAAAAAAATAGCGTCCGCAAAGCTCAGATGAACTCACAGAGACTAAAGGAGCATGCACAGGTCTGCACCAGGTCCTTTGCATTTATAGTATGGCTTCCAGGTTAGTGTTTTTATGGGACTCCTGAGTGTGTGAACGAATGGGTCTCTGATTCTTGGGCCTTCTCTTGGGCTCTTTTTCTTCTGTTGGTCTGTCTTGTCTAACTTTGATGTGATAGTCCTTGATTTATCTTACTATAATTTATTTTGTTTTATACTTCATGATGATCTCTTAGAAGCCTGTGCTTTTCTAATGAGAGATAGAAAGAAGAGAGTGGGTTCAGATAGGAGAGGAGGTGGGGAGGAACTGGCAGGAGTAGAGGGAGGGGAAACCATAATCAGGATATATTATGTGGGAAAAGAACGTATTTTCAATAAAAAGAAAAAAATAAAATAGAGATGTTAATAGTAGATACCATGTCAGATTGTCACAGAATTTGAATAAAATAATGTAAAGCATTTAACACAGCAGGTGACATATAAAACACTACAAAAAATGGATGTAGCAAAATCCAGAAGACTTATCACATGACTACAAAAACAAAGACTAAGTACAATGATGGAGACAGTGGCCACATATAAGGACAGGCATGTTTAATTTTAATTCATGTGTTTAACTCGAATACCAACTTCATGAGTTAAACATGTTAGCATTCCAGTTTTGCAGAAAAGGAAACCGAGGGACAGAAAGGCCAAGTGACACATCTTGGTTTCCATGACAGAGCTTGGATCAGTCCAGGCAACTCACAGGGTTGGGGTGTGTGTGTGTCACAGTTTATCGTAAAAATAAACATATTTATCGAATCACTGGCTCTAGCCTCAGCCATGGGCGTCGGTTGCTCTACAGTCCTACCTGCTTGCAGTAGCTTTACCATTTTCGTTGTGTTGTTGGGAAGGAGAACATTAGCGAGGGATGACAGGGACAAGAGTCTGTGTAGCGTTCACTCCCACACTTGAAAACAAAGAACCCGATGCAAACGTGGGAAAAGCGATATGCGGAAGTGTCAGAGGACTGGAGGCATAGGCAATGTGTTCCAGTCTCTGCCTTCTCTCCTGGGGGCGAGGGGGCACACACTGATGAGGCATCTGGACACGTGGCACCATGCCCATTCCTCTCTTTTCCTTCTCCATGTCTTATTCCCATTTTCCAGTGCCAGATCCCTCCTCACACTTGACATATAAACGCTTTAAAAAAAAATCTTATAAAAATTTAATTAATATTCAACTTTCGCTGCTTTAGAAAATTTTAATGACTTACTCCAAATGTTTTGTCCTCAGAGCACAGTTGCTTAAATACCGGTTGCTTCGGGTCTTGATGCTTACTCCAGATTCATGGAATCTGAAAATTTGATCTCAGACTTTTAAAGATGTGACAGCTTGATTATTTTACAAGGCCAAAAGCCCTGGTTCAAGTCTGTAATTTTCAGAATCAAAACTGTTTTCCCATTGATGTCGACGGTTTGAAATGTGTGGTCCACAGCTGCTGATGGGTGGTTTACAGCTGTTGCTTTTTTTGTGCCCAAAGTCACAGAGAGTCTGAGAGCTGATCCTCGTGGGACTGTTATTAATACCATTCTCATTTAGACAGCTTATCCTTCAGCTAGCCATTTTATGGATATTGTGGTCATGAAGCATTCCAGGGGGCCACAGGGCACTTTAGTAACGACTTACTACTTATAGTTCAGATTTTATAAAACAAGTAACGTATTCAAATGCTGGTGAAATAGAAAAGGGCCCTCACATAGAAAAAGTAGATGCCAGAAACGGAGAAAAAATTTACACAAGCCAGGATAAAAGAAAGGAAATTCTTTAGTATACAAAGTGGTTCATTTAGCATCAATGGGCAATATGAACTCTGCAACTCCGTGGGGGCAGTTCCCAAATGTTGTTATTGGAGAATCAGAGAAAAAAGCCTTTAGCGAGAAGCAGCCAACTTTTATTGTGCATGAACATCATTTTGGAAGTGCTTTATTTGATTCTGTGATTGATGGGGCTTGGCAAAGCTCTTAGCAGGTGTGCCCTGGAAAGGCCTTGCTATCCTCTTAGGGAAAGAAGTCATTACCTCAGCCTCGGGAAGTGAGTTGGCACACACAGTCAGGTAGGTGACTGTGATGAAAAGACATTCTGCTGGTATGTTATTCTTTTGCTAATGTATCTCCGAGGTGGAGCGAAAGTGGAGACTACCCTAAGTGTTTACAGCTTTTTGATCTTCCATTGTGAGCATTTTTATTCCTCTCCCCCTCCCCCCCAGACAAGGTTTCTCCGTGTAGTTTTGGTGCCTGTCCTGGATCTCACTCTGTAGCCCAGGCTGGCCTCGAACTCACAGAGATCCACCTGGCTCTGCCTCCTGAGTGCTGGGATTAAAGGCGTGCGCCACCACCGCCCGGCTTGAGCATTTTTTTAAATTTAGTTTTCAGTTGTATCATTTAACTCTCCCACATTGTCATGTCCTTCCTCTGTTGTCTTACCCACAAAACAGTTAAAACAATAGCATCATAGAACTCTTGTAAGGGCAAAAACATATTTGTAAATGGTAGGATTATGATTTTTAAAATTAGGATTAATATAAAATGGTAACTACATTTAGGACACCATGTGACAATATGATAATGCCCTGAGGCCTATTGTTTTAAAGAAGGCATTTCTGAATTATAAGCTGTGGAAGGATGGTTGTCACATTGAATAGTTACATGAGAACAGTAAAAATGTAAAAGTTTTACCTTTTTGGTAGTGGTCATAGCTTATAGATTACCTCTGACTACAAAAGCAGACATAGGCATTGATATAAGTGACTAAAATATCAGACATGGACATTGATGATGTAAGTGACTAAAATATATGAATGTCTACCATTCTGAAAGAATCTGACCAATGATAATAAAACTTGAGGAAATAGATATTAGAAAATGGAAGATTATTGCCCTTCCTTAAATGTCCTGAGATATAATTTCACCATTCATAATCACAAGATAAAACATCTGTGACATGGGGAAAAAATCACAAAAATCCATTTCTGTAAAACCTCATAGGAAAATTTTCACATTAGTAGATGGAAATATATGTTGCACTTGTAGATAAATGCTCTATCTTGACGTAAAGAAGAAGCTGGTGGTCAAAATGTACAAATATCACACTTGCCTTTAATTATGAAATGCTGCTAAGCACAGTACCTGGGACACCACAGTTCTTAATGAACTCAATGGTTATTTCTTTCACTGGAACACACAGGGGTGTATAGACACTGGGATGCTGAGCCAAGTGATCTACCCCTGCATTCAGGAGTCTATAATATGTGATTCTCCTGTGATAGAGATAAATAGAGGTGTAAATTGATGACAGACAGTGATTCCAGACCAACAATTTAGGCAAGGTTCCTGTGATAACTTGAATGATATCTATGAGGACTCTGAAAGAATCGCCAAGCAAAGGTGCTCTGGACAGGAGGAATGATTAATATAAAATCAGAGATGCATTAAAAATATCATTGCTTGCTGGAGAGTGGTGGCATACGCCTTTAATCCCAGCACTCAGGAGGCAGAGGCAGGCAGATCTCTGCGAGTTCGAGGCCACCCTGGTCTACAGAGCGAGTTCCAGGACAGCTAGGGTTGTTACACAGAGAAACCCTGTCTGGAAAACACACACACACACACACACACACACACACACACACACACACACACACTGCTCATTTTCTCAGGCATAATTAATCAATTGCCACATAGCGATTTCTCTGAGCATGAGCAGTTTAAGTATCTTTATTGATCTGAATTCTCACCTCCCTTAGGGACCAGCCCCTAGAATCCAGCTGATCCATCCTTGCACTTCAGCATTCATCAGCCCACTCATTAACAAGCAGAGCCCTCTGGGCTTTACCAATGCAGTCCTATTCCCAGGGGTGGGAAGAGAAAAGCCTTTTCGTCTTTTCAAACCATGTCTTCTGCAAGACATTTCTGTGGTCCTGTGGAAAAAAGGGAGACCGAGAAATGTGTTTTGGGTGGCAGGGCTGGAATGAGGAATGGGAATTGTTTTTGCCTTTTGCTCAACATCTGGAAAGGGCAGCGAGAAATTAAAAAAAAAAAATAGCATCAGCCTCAGTGCTGGTCAGCATGCTCGGTGTCTAACTAAAGAGGGCCACACACAGGAGAATGTCTCATAAGCCGACTCTATGCAGGCAGGCCCCCTTGCCAAGAATAACTACAAAGTGGCGAGTCACATCAGCCAAGCCCTGTGAACCCTGTCTGGCAACTTTGGAGTCCCAGCCAGCATTTGTTAAAATGTGGCTCTGTGAACTAGGTCCCTAGATATAAAGCCAGGGGAAGACAATGGCTTCCGAAGAACGGAGAATCAGTTCTCTTCAGGGACAGGTTCTTTCGATTTTCTATCCTAAGTGGTCACCCCCAAACACATGTACATATGGGCATCACTAAATAGATTCCATAGGTTGTGTGTGATACACACACACACACACACACACACACACACACACACACACACACACACCGAATTCAAGAGAATGTTGTGTTGGGAGGCAAATACAGGAGAAATTGGAGGGAGGGAGGACGGAGTAGAAATTACATAACTACCATGTATACTCATGTTTGAAATTCTCAGAACCTCAAGAATTTAAAAGAAAAATATCACTTTAAAGAGGGGACTACCTTCCCACTAGAGAAAGCTCACTTTGGAACAAGGTCAGGGACTCAGCTCCCCTCAGACAACTTCCAAAAGAAAGCTTTGGCAAATTCTGGAAAACAAAGACCCGTTATTTAAAACTGATTCCTTTTTAAAGAAGCGAAGTGGAGATCGGGGTTCTCACAACGCCCATTATTCAGGGAATGTCTGTCAGCTGGAAGCAGCGGATGACGCTGTCACAGGTAAATGCTCCTTGATCCTAAGGATGTGACTGCCTATCCAGGTGCTTGGAGAGCTTTGTCTTCATTTGAATTTGAGGTGGAATAAAGAACTTCTGGATTTGTCCTAATCCACTATTCACAATTGGCAACTCAGAGCAGTCTGTTTATCCATCCACGTAAGTGTTATAACAGGATTAGCTCCTGGCTCCTGTCCTTTCAATTAAGTGCCACCAGAAGACTCTTTTGTGCCGGAAATGGCTCCGTCAGTGCTGGCTTTCTCTCTATTATAGCAGCAAAACAATGAAAGGCAATAAGATGTCACTTTTTCTGACCTGCCAACCTTTCTAGTACATTCATATTCCTTATCCAATTCAGTGGCATGCTGGGAAATTTACCTAACTCTGAGAGCCAAATGTTCTGGAAATCCTTAAGACTGGAGTAGTAGCAGGGAGTGATGTCTTATCCGGGATAAGCTCCAGTAATCAGGTTTTTCAGCCTCGATTCAACCCTTAATAAAAAGAACAAGTGTGTTGGATCAAATCTCTTTTCATGCTCAAGGGACTTACTGCCTCTATCTCCCTGCTACTCGAGATGTTGAGCCTCTTCCTGGGAGCCTGCATAATACTTAGAGACAGAAGGATGCTGGGTTTCAAAGTTTGCACAACTACATTTGTTCATGCACCCAGGTTTATACAGACCATTACCATTATTAACTACCCATGATTAAGCACAGAAATTGTACCTAAAAGACTTCACTCTCTGGAGACCTTTGTCCCACTGATGACTACGCTTCATCAGGCTGATGCTTCTTTCTTTTGCACACTGTTCTCAGCTCAAGTTTGTCTAGTGCCAAAAAAAAAAAAAAAAAAAAAAAAAACTTTCGGGGGGTGGGGGAAAGGTAGGATCCAATAGCCAGGAACATAAGAAAGGATCACCCATGGGCTGTCTTGCCTGGCAACAGAGGGAGTCATTAAAAGTATTCAAACACTGGCTGCAAGAGGACCTTGACCTCTGACTCAGTATGAGCCCCAAAGAGGCAGATATCCTATCCAATCACTCTCTTGCATCCCTGGTCCCAGTAACTCTTAGAGAACCTGGGCTGAACCTTACCCTATCTATATCTAAAGTGACAGCCTGTGATTTAGCACAAATTCTACCATTTCAGTGAAGGCGCTTCCTGTAAGAATTTGGTTTCACTAATTTCCAGTTAGTGCCCTTTTAAAAAAGTATTATGAAACCAAAGATTTCCCTTTTGTTGATGATTGTGCCAGAATCCAAGACAATTTTTGGGTTGATTAGGTTGCAGTGTGATAATAAAACAACTAGTCCCCTCAACTGAAACAAAAAGGACACAAAACTAAAGATTTTCCTTTTAGTCCTAAGAGCAGAGAAAGGATGTAGAAGAGAAGAAATAGGAAAGTTCATGTTTGGATGATGATTCTGTAACTTCTCATCCAGCTGCAATGTCATGCTAAAAGCCTGACATTATTTATCTATCTCTCTATCTCTCTAACTCTCTCTCTCTCTCTCTCTCTCTCTCTCTCTCTCTCTCTCTCTCTGTCTGCCTACCTAATCTATCTATCTATCTATCTATCTATCTATCTATCTATCTATCTATCTATCTATCTATCATCTATTTATTTATGTGAAAACTGGTTTTGCCAAATGGTAAATACATCTGGATCTGTGCCAGGGAATGACTTCTGCAAGAGTAATAGGAGAAATTTTAGAGCCAAACAGTTCAGTGGGGACCGCAGAGGAGGTGTTTATTGAGAGCCTCGCCACAGTCAAAGACACCTCCACGGAAGCCCTCGGCTGCCGGGAACACTGAGGAAGATTTGCAGGTTCCCTACTCATCTGTTTGTGACAGTGCTTTCTAAGACAGCAAAAGGAAGAGGACAAAGGCAGACCACTGGAAAAGTGGGTGTCGCTCTTGTGACTGACTGACTGGCTTTCGAAAGGGCCAAATGACGGGCTCCTGTGCTCTCTTCCTGGACATCCCTCAGCTGTTTTGCCATAAGCCAAAAGCGTCCCCTCTAGGAGAACCCAAACAAAGGTGGATCATACCTTTAAAGGCATTCCTCTGTACCAGTGGTTCTCAACTTCCTAATGCTGCAACCCTTTAACACAGTTCCTTATGTTGTGTGACCACCCAATGATAAAGTTATTCTCCTTGCTCCTTCGCCACTGTAACTTCGCTACCGTTATGACCCATAATGTAAATACCTAATGCAAGACACACAGGTTGAGAACCACTGCTCTAGATGGACCCTGAACATGGAGTAGCCTCTCAAGGAGAAAAGCCTTAGGAACAGAGCCCATGACCAGGCAGAGTAATTGGAATGAGGAGTAGTTTGGCACATGGATCTACCACCACTTTTTTTTTTTTTTTTCCTATTTGGAAAAGCAAAACTAGACAGCTACTCAGCAGGGATTTAGGCTGAG
This sequence comes from Peromyscus eremicus, assembly GCF_949786415.1. Lineage (NCBI taxonomy): Eukaryota > Metazoa > Chordata > Mammalia > Rodentia > Cricetidae > Peromyscus > Peromyscus eremicus. Next base: position 13,042,253 of record NC_081437.1, on the reverse strand, counting down.
TTCACGGAAACGAGGCTTGAAATTATGAGTACGGTTCTAGTGGCTGCGTACGTAGGAAGGCAGCAGTCGTAGGTGTATTGTGTAGAATAATTCTACAAAGAGAGCTTATTATTTTTAAGTGGTCAGTTGGTGAAGTGCACTGCTGACCGATGTAAGGTTTTACAGTTTCCATTTATTCAAACTCTACACATCACGTAATGCATGCATATAGATACATTTTTCACATATTCTCATAGCATTTGCTGTTTATTATCTCTTGGTCTTGTCTGAAATGGTCTGGTGTCGTTTGCTGCCTCCATCTCCTTTCCCATGGAGTTAGGCTTGCACATGTCTGTCTTGCAAGCAGCTGCTCACTAAGGGAAAGTGCTGAATTAGGCAGCTGAGGTATGGTGGGTATTAACTCTACCTCTTCAGGAGTAAAAGGGGCGGGTATTATACCCTGGGAATGAACAATCTTCATGTTCTTATGAATGATTATCTGGGTGTCATGGCTAGTTTCACATCAACTTGACACAAGCTAAAGTCATCTGAAAGGTGGGAACCTAAATTGGACTGACGCTGTAAGATCCCTCTGTAAGGCATTTTTAAAATCAGTGATTAATGTGGCAGGATCCAGCCCGTCTCTGGGATGGTGGCACTGGGTGCTATAAGAAAGCAGGCTGAGCAAAGCCATGAAAGCAAGCCTGTAAGCAGTACCTCTCCATGGCTTCTGCCTCAGCTCCCATCTCCAGGTTCCTGGCCTGTTTGAGTTCCTGTCCTGACTTCCTTCAGTGATGAACAGCAATGTGGAAGTATAAGCTGAAATAAACCCTTTCCTCCCCAAGTTTCTTTGGGTGGTGTTTCATCACAGCAATGGAAACCCTAAGACCCCACATAAGTCTGGGATCTCTTCTCTCCCTACTCTCATGTATTCTGATGTTCTGGGTTTATAACAACATTAGCAAGATGGTTATAAGGCATCATACAGGCCACAGAATACAACTTCTCAGAAATTCGAGTTTGAGAAATTGTCAAGTAGACTCCAAAAACAGATGGTAATCATGTCTTCTTGGAGAGACATTTACCAGGGCTCTGGGAACAAGCCTGTGGGTTGAGTTTTACAGTTCCATTTTATAGATGAGGAATGAAAACTCAACTAGTTTCTAGTTCTTGTTGACTTGATCTGAAACTTGGGTTGAACTTCGAAGTCTGAATGTTTTTAAGGCACACACATGCACATATGTATATACACATGCAGTACTGCTAAAAATTTTCATACAGCTTTTGCTAAACTAGAGTTTCTAGTATGTAATATATATATTCTAGGATCTAATACATCATACATATATATATACACACACACATATATATGCACACATATACACTAGATACTAGAAACTCTAACTTATTGAAAGTATTAAAGTGTTTAGTAGTGTAGCGTAAAAGAAACTAGCATCATAGATCAAGAGGCTAGGTTGAGAAAGCCAGCTTCTAGATGGAATTTTCGTTTGTTTGATTTTAAAACATATGCCCTGTTTCTTGACATTCTCTCTCTCAATATAAAGTATAATAACAATTGATCTAAGCGTTAATTTTTATTTATATTAGTTATCACATGCTGATGTGATTCACCTAGTCCCAGGTAATGACACCAGTAGAATGATGGGTGTCTGGAGCCAGACCAGGAAAGATAGCAGTGTTTACTCAAGGGATAATTCGGGTTTTCATCTGATCCTTCTGTGCCAAGTTAAAGAATTACTCTCTTGGCTAAACAAAATAAAGAATTTTCTCCTACAAGGTAAAGACACTTGCGGTGCTTATGGTTTTGGCCATTTCTTTTTGCTGGACTTGGATAATGTGGGTTTTCACAACAGAATTACTTGTTCACTTGTTCAGTGAAATAGAAATGAAAATCTATTACACTGGTCTCTGGAAGTCAAAACAAAGAAAAGAACAGAGCTGCGGTTGGAGCTCCTTGGAAGAGTAGTTTGCCATCATGCACAAACCCCTGGCTTGGCTCTCAATCTCTGCTAAAGTGATGATGATGTTTATAATAATACTAATAGTAATAATAATATTGATTCATTAATTAATAAAGGAGAAGAAGGAATACTGCTTTGTACTGAAAGATAGTATTATAAATGGACTAGAGTTTATTTTTAATTTCAATGTTTATTGACAGAATAGTTAACAGAAATTCTTTATGTGATCTTTAGAGAAAAATGCCAAAATTATGTTTGAAACATGAATAATATTGAAGAAAATACATAAAAGGAAAATTTTTTGAAGCAGGGGTTCCCCCCTTAAAGTCAGAGAGCAGAATTCTGGGCTGAGTCTCTGGGCTATTTATTGCTTAGTACTCAGTGCCTAGAATAGTGCAGCACCCCACAGACAGCACTAGACAGCAGATATCTGTTCAAGGAGTAAATGGAATCCCCTAGCTACCTTCTACAGGTTTCAGAAATGATTATTTTTCACCCATTTTTCATTATACCCCAAAATTATCTTTGAAGTGGCTTCATTTCAGGGAGAGCTCAGGCTCATGGGAAGACATGCTCTGTTTCTCACTCAAGTTTTCACACTCAAATCTAACCAAGAATTTTAGACTACAGCACAAGACAAAGACACCTTAGTTGCCTCAGAGCCTTGCTGATAGAAAGCCTGTTACAGGAGCTTTTGAAAAAAAAAATCTGATTCTTGACTGGAGAAGACTATTTGGTTGCCAACGACCTGACTGGTCTTCAGTGGTTAGGAGGGAAGTTTGGGTATACTTTGATAACTCAGCTGTAAGATGGGAAGTAAAGTTAAAGGCCTCTGGGCTAGTGAACCAGGCAGATTCCAGGATGTTCCTGGTGCAGTGGTGATTTCTGTATGGTACTAGGCATAGCTGGCCAATGGTATTCACACAGAAACCATTCAGAACCATTCTCAACTGATGAGACCAGTGTTCTGTGGATCCAGTTGCTTATAAGTTACATGGGTGTCATTGGCCCGACCACAGTTATGACTTAGCAAGAGGTGCACATGTGTTGTTCTTTGAATGTGAAGGTGAAAGGGGATGTGACTCCAAAGGTCATTTGAGTATAATTGGGGCCACGGAGTTGGCCTTTCTGAAGTGACTCTTAGGGTCTGCATGCGATAGATATCTGTTGTCTGCCAAGGCAATAATAGGCCACCCAACCATCTACTTTATAAAAGAGATTTTAAACAATTGGAGCTCTTTAAATAATGTTATCTTAAGTTCAAAATATTGTTTGCTTTGCAGAAACTAGTAAAACATGATAGAAGACTGGTTATGTTACCAGCTGCTCAGAAAATATTTACTGAGCTATACTAACTTGACACACAAGTGTACTATGCAGTGTGAAATCTAGCTGACTAGAAAAGACAGACACAAATACAATAGTTCCAGAGAGGTGCAAGCCAAGTTTTGGTGGAGAATTCAGTGGCTAGTTCCTATGACAGATTGGCTGTGTTAAAAAAAAAAGTCAGCAGGCAGCAATGTGTGCATGTTTTCAGAGACATAATGAGAGGTGGGCACTGAATGGGAGCACACATTGTCCAAACCGGCCCCAAATCATGCAGTAATGAAGACAAAATCACGATGTATTTTATTGTTGTACCAGCTACAACATCTTGGAGGACAGCTAAACACCTGTCCAAAGGCTTCCTGCAGAAGGCAATCAATCCTATTGCTGACTGGGAAATGCACGGACATCTTTATACATAGGGAGAAGGGGAATTCTTAGTTCTAATGTACTACTCCCCGAGGATGGGGTTATACAATATAAATCGAGGTATAGGGGAGGAAGAAAGATGGGAAACTGGGAAGGCTGCTCTTCAGGCAACGATATTAAAGTCCCATCATGTCAGTGGGGAAAAGGCACGCTGTCATCTCTCCTCCCACCTGCTCTAGCTTGAACTCCCTGCCAGACTCTAAGCCAGACACTTCCTTTTTTTTTTTTTCTCCATAAATACAGAATAGTACAATGGTAAAAAGCCAATTATCAGAAGACTGCTAGAATACGGGTTCAAAAGGCATCTCGGTCGTTTTCTAGCACTAGTGGCTTTAGGCAAATCTATTGACTTTAGGTCTCTGACTGCACTGAGTGTCTTCATTTCCTGCAGCTCCAGAGGGCAGAGAACCGTGGTGACACGAGACAATTTTCCCTAAGCTCCAGGGCTCAGCCCTGACATCCCTCTACATCATGAAGCCCCACGTCTAATCTGGGTTTCTGCAGGGATGCTGGGAACGAGAAGGTCATTTACAAGGCTGTGAAGCTTTAATGGTAGTGGCCTAGAGCAATGTGGAAAAGGAAAAAAAGAGGTATATTTTAGTGTAAAAAACAGTGCTTGGTCTCCTGGCTTACAAAGGGTTTCTATTTTTTCCTTCTGCTGCCCCCAGCTGCACTGTCCCACACCCCCTACAGAAGCAGCAAACCATATGGGATGCTTCAGGCAAGACACTTTGTTTTGGTAATTAACCTGCCTTCAGGTTGGATTCATGATAGCTTGCTCAAGAATTTCCACCTAAAAATCAAATAAGTAGCTCTCCGGGAAATAGTTCCTAGGGCTTCCCACAGAAATGAACGAATTAGCCCAAGATTATTTCAAAAATCAGATTGGCAGACAGGGTTTGAGGAGGTAGGACGGACGAGGGAGGTGTCTGGGTATCATTTGGAGATGGAAGCGTGAAGTGCTGTCCAGAAACAAGAGCTCTTTTCTTGACAATTAGGGACAACCCAGGGGCTTGGTGGAAATGGGAGGGAAGGAGGGAGAGAGAGAGAGAGGGAGGGAGGGAGGATGGGAAGGAGGAAGGGAGGGAGGGAGGGAGAGAGGGAGGGAGGGAGGGAGGGAGGGAGGAAGGTTGGAAGGTTGGAAGGTTGGAAGGTTGCTGATTGATGATGTGGTCTCAAGTTCAGCTGCTAGATGGCCAGATGGATGGGCAACTCCATAGGTCATGAAGACGGTAGCTGCTTCATCCTTCTGTCCTGCACAGTATCCAGACCACAGTAAAAAGAATCACTGGGATATGGAAGGATGCTCTAAAAAATTAATTTTTCTTTGTTTCTCTCTTAGTCTAGTGGCTTTAGGCAAACCCAAATCCCTCGTTTGACCTTTCTGTAGCTTCAATTCTCACAAAGTTTTCTGGCATTATTATATTTTAAACTGTGTTCTTTTAGCAATTATTTCATCCTCTCCTACAGACAGGGAAACTATGCAAATGAAATGTCAAGAGAAAAAAAAATCTCACACATTCTATGGTAGAACCACGGCTGGATTTATAATGATGAGTTGTGCCCAGGAATCTGTTGCATGCTCCAAAGGGAATTACAACTAAGAGAAATGGAAAGAAAACCTAAACAAAACAACGAAAGTTTTTTTTTTTTTAATTGTAGATCAGGAAACAAAACATTTTTGTTGTCATATGTAATTTTATGGGCTTGGCTAAGAGGTTTTCAAGAACTCTAAAAACTAATAACTAATATTTTTCTTTTTTAGTTGATATTTTACATTCTATAAATACAAATTTAACCACATAGTATAAAATAAATATTTTATACATATAAATATCTGTCAAGATACTTTACTTCAGATGTATGTCTGTCTGTGGTGATTTGAAGAGACCACACAAAGAATTTGACCTGTAGGTCAGTAGCAAAAAATTAAAAAAGGGTGGAGGCAAAACTAAGCAATGAGATCAGCATGCAGGTTTTCCCTTTTGGTAACACAGATCCTGGCATTAAGGCACCAACAAAAGAAAACACATGTTTTCAGAACTTTTTTTTAAAAAACTTCTGATGCTAAATACACTTTAGGAATCTTTCAATGCCTCTTTCTGACAGGTCAGGCTGATCCATTCTTCTCAAATGATCAGGGACTCTCATATGGAGCATTGTGCTTTGTCTCTAGCAACCAAGCTAGTTTTGAGGGATTCTGCAAACATCTTAAGGCCACACTTTTAGAGAACTTCTTGGTCTCCTGCCACAATCTACATGCGTATCCATCATGGAGACAAATCTATAACAGAAAGGCTTGTTTCTGAACGACGAGGATGGAAGAGATAATACAGAGAAGTATGCCCTGAGGAGTGATTGTGATATTTTCAATCAATAAACCCTTGTAAGCCTTCTGTAAATTGACTTCAGAAAACAAAGACTTGCTTCTCAACACAGCACTGTAGTTTCTGATTTGTCTTTTGTTCAGTCATTGGGGGTAAAGGTTTGCTGAACCAGTGGTCTTACGACCTGGAACGATACCCATGAGGGATAGAACAATGCTCTGTCACATTGCTCATTATCTTAGATGACTCTGTAAGAAGAGTATCTAGCTCATCATTCTGGAACTTTAAGGTGGAGGTAGAGAACAAGCATTGAGAGGTTAGTCTCAACTGAGTGTGAGACCCTGTGACAAGTTAGACTGAAACTTATGCACTTCTTGGTTTTAACTCTGGCTCACCTTCTGGTCCATTTTCTTCTATTAGCCCCTTAGCTTGCCTTTAAGTCAGTGGTTCTCAACCTTTGGGTTGGGACCCCCCCAGGATTTGCAAATCAGATATTTACATTATGATTCATAACAGTAGTAAAATTATTGTTATGAAGTAGCAATGAAATAATTTAATGGTTGGGGGTCACCACAAATGAGGAAATGTATTAAAGGGTCACAGCATTATGGAGGTTGAGAACCAACTCAAATGGTAAGTTGGGTCTTCTATCCGACCCAATGTTTTATTGAGGCCTTTCATTTTTATAACATTTTCTCCGAATCGATGTTTATTTTTAATTATGTATTTGTTTTCTTTCTTATTTCTGTGTATTCTACCAGCACGAAAATCTCACAATGACAGGTAATGTGGGTGCTAAAATTATAGGGGCCAAAGCAATACTTCTAAGAAAAGGGTTAAAATGTACGCTATAAATGAAAGAACAAGGGTCTCTGCCATAACAGGGATCATTATAACTGTAGATTTTAAATTAAACAGTGCTAGTGTTCCTATGTTTAATTGAATATGCCTTGCTCTTAATTGGGGAGTTTTAGAATTTGTACAAGAGTCCTGGAAACTTTATCATTCATATTTTAAAGTGCTATTTTTTTTCCTCATTAGATGCATACCCTGTAGGTGATAGTTAAACATTGCCACCTTCCCCTAATATAAGGGACATTTTAATAGCCACCCTTCTATGGCTTTGTAAGAGCAAGAAAAAGCACAGCACTGATGCTAAGTGGAGGGCAGGAAAAGCAGTTCTATTAAGCTTTTGACCTAGTTTCTCTCAGTTCCTTCAAGGCAATTGAGGAGCTCTCAATTGAGTGCAATTTGCCAGTGATTACTCCATTGTGAACCACTCAGAGGCATATGGATGGGGTAGGTTCCACACATTTCTCTATGGTACATTCATTTACTTAATATTCTGTCTTCCAAAGATAAAAAGGCCCAACCCAACATGAGTGAATCAGCTGTGAAACAGTATGCCATCTTACAAGTGGTATTGATTGGAATGGAGGTCAAGACATCTTCAATGATGAGATGAAGGTTTACACGGCAGGGTTAGGAGGGTTTTAGTATATATAGTATATGTCTTTAATTAAAAATAAAGGCAAGTTGCAAATGTAGTGATATACACAGTTGACTTTTATTAAGCTCTAAAGAAAAATAAAAATCTGAAATTCATAAAATGAATTAACTTGGAAAGCGTAATATTAAGCGATATTACCCAAGCTAAAAAAGAGACATGTGCATGAGTGTGCATGCGTGCGTACACGTGTGTGTGTGTGTGTGTGTGTGTGTGTGTGTGTATGGTTGTAAATGTGGCTAAAGCCTAAAAAACCAGGAGAGACCAAGGGAGGATACAAAATGGGTGAAAAAAGGATAGAGGATGTGGTGATATATTGTGTACCCCAGTAAAGCTTACCTGGGGATCAAAGGACAGAGCCAGCCACTAAATTAGACAGAGATGTCAGGCAGTGGTGGCACAAACCTTTAATCCTATCATTCGGGAGGCAGAGATCTGTCTGGATGAGTTCAAGGTCACACTGGACTACATGAGAGAAACAGAACCAGGCAGTGGTGACACATGCCTTTAATCCCAGGAAGTAATATAGCAGGACACAGAAAGGTATATAAGGTGTGAGGAAACAGGAACATGCTCTCTTGAGGCTGAGGATTTTGTAGAGGTAAGCTAGTGGCTGGCTGTTCTGCTTCTTTGATCTTTCAGCTCTCAGCCCAATGTCTGGCTGTTTTTTTTTTTTTTTTTTAAGACCTGTTAAGAATTCGTGTTACAAGGAAATTGGGCAAAAGGACACAATGAAGATGAAAGAAGAAAATAGACTGCGCCTCGAGGAGGCTCACAAGGAAGGATCAGGAGAAGCAAGAAGTAGAGGAATTTTTTTTTTTTTCTCTACATAGCTCTGGTTGCCCTGGAACCCACTCTATAGACCAGGCTGGCCTTGAACTCAGAGAGATCCACCTACTTCTGCCTCCCAAGTACTGGGATGTAAAGCATGTGCCATCATGTCAGGTAAAACATAGAAGAAGAATATACTAAATATGCTTTGTTCAAGAATGCCATAATGATATCTAATACCTTGCAGGCTAATTTGGGAAAGAATAAACAATTTAAAAGATAATTGGTAAAACAACGAACCCGGTGGCCATACCAGCACTGCCGCCTCTGTTAAGTCACACTTAGGAATGTGTCACCGCTAAACCAGATAATGGTCACTTTGACTTCTAAGCAGAGATGTGAAGTGAGCATTCCCCTTTTGCCCTTTAAACGTCTCAATGTTGTGAATTTTGTATTTTTACAAGACAAAGATGTTATACTTCCTAGTGTTACTAAAATGCAGTTCATTGCATTCCCCCTATCACCCCGCCAGCAGAAACTCCAAAATACGGCACTTGTTTTCTTTCCCTAATAGCCAAACTGGTATTATTAAAACAATCCATTTTTAAATGTAGGCTAGGTTCACATGTACGTCTAATCTCTATTTGTACATGTAAAGTCCTAAATGAAGGGCTTCTAGGAGTGGACAGAGCCGTACTCAACCTCTCTCTAGATACACAGCATAGTATATGAGAAAAAAGACTCCAAGTCATCATGAAGATAAAACTTATTTCACAGAGAGTGAATTTAAAAAGAATATACTCAGTGCAGAAATCATCATGGAGCTGTAATGATTTAGGGTGCTCTGTTGTCAATACAAAATGGCGCATGTATTTTTATAAATGTCTCTATAAATAGTACTGAAATGGGGAAATTCTTTGTGGTGATACCCATTTCAATTACTTATTTAGTACTGTGTCATAAAGCTGTCTATGTGATCAATGATAGAGGCATCCTTAGAACCCACTAGAAGATTTTGATTATAAGAATGAAACATAGCACCAGAAATGTGGTAAACCATGAAATATTAATGCTAGATTTTATTAAGTCCTACATAGTGATGATGTGATAAAAATTACCAGTCCTATAAATTAAAAAGAATTTGATAGCTCTTTTCCAATACAAGCTTTTTGGTCTTAGACCCCTTCTACCAGAATCCATTAAACCTTGAGATAGCTTTCATTAAGTCTTAAGGGGAAAATTTTTTTTTCTATTGCTTCTTTTCAAATAACTCATTATTGTAAGCAGGAAGTAGAAAGAAGAGAGAGAGACATCCTGAGGAAACAAAGGTACAGGTGTTAGAGGTAAGAGGGAGGCAGTTTTAGTTCCCAGGCACCACCTTGAGAACCTGAGCACTGTCATTATTTACTGTAGAACCTGTCCGTTCCTGGATCTTGGCCAGGTGAGCTCACAATTTATTCTGTCTTGCCAAGAGAAAAGGGACAGGCCTCCATCCACCCCTACCCACTCTTATCCCATTTAGTCGGATCTGATAACCATCCCACATCTCTACTTCCTCTGCGGCAAACATAAAATATTAAGTGATTCAAGGGGGAAAAATGATTCAGGTTATTTCTTCTTTAACTAAAAATTGCCAAGGGCAGAGGGCGCAGGACTGGCTGTCACAGATTCTTGCAATGACATCTCTTTGTTCAGAGATATGCAATATGCAAGGGTCGATGAGGTACTTGATGAGATGGGGGGTGGGAGGGGACAAAAGCAACGATCTTCCTGTGAGAATCTATGAGGATCTTAGGGTTCATCTGAGACATCTAGTAGACTTGTAGTTAGTTAAAATAACGTTTACTTCTTCTAAGACATCAGAGTTCCTTCTTTTAACCCAGCTACGACTTGGTATACTCTTCTCAACACTCCATTACCTATGTAAATTTTGGTCAGTAGGCCAGATGTTAAATTACATGTTTTCTACATATTAAAACATGCCAAGGAGCGGAAACCCTAGGGGTAGTTAACATGTACTCAGACATCTATTTTCTCTTCTGTCAGTGTGTGCAGATCATATGTGGCATATGAACACTTATTCTATAATGTATAAAATTCAAACTTTGGCTTTAAGATAACTAGGGAAGGTTAAAATCTGCTTTCGTACAGAATGCTCTCAAGGTTTGGAGAAGCATGGTGAGTCACAGGGAACTGGATGCAACTGAATTAGCTTAAGATAAAACTTTTGCTTTTTTCCTTTGTAGCATGATTTTCCTGAATCTTAACTCTTTTTACTTCTCTTTATAAAGAACAACAACAACAAAAAAGACAAACAAAACAAAACAAAACAAAACCAAACAAGTCCTATAGTCACAGAGGTAGTTGATAAAATCAAAGATGAGTCCAGCAACTCATGGTTCTGTGTTGCTTTGGAAACTCCCTTTAGGCCAGGCTGACATCAACACATTTGGGGATGATTGTCACTTAACAGATCCATGGCCCTTCCCTCCTTGGCATCTCATATTACTGTCAGTGTGGTTAACTTTATCTTTTTATAAGACAAAGTTTTATATCAAATTATTGTAAAGGTTTTTTCTCAATTGTTTAGTGAACTGAAGTCGTTTGAGGCCTGTGGTATTCCTCTGGTCACTGTTAGAGACCATGATGACAGATACAGAGACAGAGAGTGAATCCATGAAGGCTGACATATTCCACTCACTTCTGGATTCCCATGTTTAGAGCATGGCATATAAACACACGCTGGATAGCTGTCTGAGGATTTGGGGGGGAAAAGTGATTTGCGGTCCGATCTATGATCATTCCTTTCTGTGTAGCTCAGCTCACATTTCTTAGTCCCCAAGAAACTGAGGTCTAAATCTAAACAAATAGTGCTAAAAAGTTGCAGGGTACTTTTCCACATCAGACTATACCTAGGTTGACTTCTTTACCTTATAACAAAGTGGGACAGCTTCTTAGCTCTATGTAGTTTTCTGAAAGAAATTTTAAACAGACTTCGCAATGTGTCCATGTCTCCCAAGATTGTGAGATGAAATCATTGCTTTGTGTCTAATCTGTATAAAACAAGTATTTAACCATATATCAAAGGCCTTAATCTTGATACCGATCGTCTTAAAGTATAGAAAAACAGATTTTCTCAAGCTGTTTAACATGTATGAGTACACACACTCAGAAACCCCAAACCACTTCTGTGTGGGTATGCGGATCATAGCCTCTATGGATAAACAATTCCAGGGGATGAACGCATCTTTAATGACTCACCCCCAACCCAAGAGGAGGGACGCTGGTTTTCAAATGTTAAGTTGAACCATTCTGTCCCCAACCAATAGGAAGATGTATGGTTCAAGAGTGATCTTCTCAGGGACTTAGATACTTGTGAAATGCATATTCTAATAAAGCTGCAGTGTCTCTCAATTTGCAGAGGCTCAGCAGTGTGTGGGTGACGGACACGGGGCACGCACATCAAACAGTAACTGGCTACTTTACCAGTAGGTTGCGCCTTCCGTCTACCCTCCTATTGGGAATCTCACTGACTGCTCGGCTGTTTTCTTCTCGTAAATGGATTGGGTCACAGGCTTGGAAAACTGGGCACGCTATTTTTAACAGCTTTGACTCAATGGAGTTTGTGAAGAAGGTTCCTTCTGTTTTTACATAAAAAGAAGAGTACTCTGCTAAGTTATGTAATCCATGGAGTAGGGCATACACTGGATACATGGAGGTTATACTTGTACGAAAAATACACACACACACACACACACACACACACACGTGTATATATATAATAGACATTCACCAATATTCTGTTGTCCATTTAGCTAATGAATTACTGTAATCTTTTAAAATTAATTCTCAATTAATACTGTCACTTCCTGTTCTTTGAAAGAAATTAGGAGGCGATTTCAACATTGTGTTCAACACTTGCTAGTGTGCAAGCTGGTGATAACTTACACACGCTAGGGAGCTGTTTTAAAGATGCCACGAAACAATGAAGGTGAAAACAGCCAAGATTTGTAGGAACTTGAAGTACAATATTGTTGCATTATTTACGATGAGATAGATAGTCCAGTATTTATTTAGAAAATGGAAAAGCTTCTCTAGCATCGTCAGAGTATCCACAGCAGGCAAGAGTTCAGTTAGTCCGTACTGCTTATTAGAATTTGAAAACGAAAGGTTCATGTGCTCGAACGCCTGAGCTCCAGCTGGTGGCCCTCTTTTAGGAAACTGTGGGATGGAGGAAATGACAAGCTGGAGGGTGGGTCTTAGGAGGAGTAGCCCAGCTCCGCTTCCGCACAGCTCTCTCGGCTTTGTGATCTACCAAGATGTGAGCAGGCTATACCACAAGCTCCTATTGCCAGGGACGGAGTCCCCCCAGCCACCTTGCCTTCCCTGCTAGGACACACTATTCCTTCTGAATGTGTAAGCTAAATAAAGCGTTCTTCTCCTTAAACTGCTTGTACTGTTTATTTTGACACCCTGTCCTTCAACCTCATTTCTATTCCCGTGGCTCCTAACCCTTCTTCTCAATTCTGCTGCCCACAAATAGACAGTAGAGGAAACGGCGATGAACTTGTATCCAGTTGGGGAACAGGAGGAGGTTACCCCCCAGGTGAGCAGACACACTTCATCCCAGAATCCCTGTACTTAAGCAAGGCTATAACTCAGAGCACTTCTCACCAAGTGACCTGGATTTGAAGCTGGTGAGCATAGCACCTCCCCACTTCTGTAGGGGAGGAGTCCTGTGAGACAGTTGTGCTATCCCGACCAGCAAATGGCTCCGTGGCTCCTTGTCACAAACAATTTGTTTCCGCCATCTTCTACCATCAGGATCCCAGGGAAGATGTCCACACTCATTAGCCATGAAAGGAGTTGATTGCCTAAGTGTTTTGCCCTCTTTCTACTGAGGAAAAAAAACTCATTAAAGATACAGAGATCTAAAGCGTGTGTGTGTGTGTGTGTGTGTGTGTGTGTGTGTGTGTGTGTGTGTGTGTGTTTCTCCCTGTTTTCTCCATTCTCTAATAGGAACTATGGATAAGTGTTAGGATCATTCATCTTGAATTAAAAGGATCCTGCAAGGCCTGCTAATTCTGTCATGACACTTGGGCGTGGCATCACAAAGATAGGTGAGTTATAAGAGTATGACATGTAACTGGTTCACTTCTCTTTGCCTCTTGCCTTCAACCACCTTTCCCATTCACTGCTGCAAATCCCATTGTGACAGCTTCCTATCTGCCTCTAACAATATCCCTCAAAGTAGAAATACAGAAGGTAGAAGAAGGTTTTATAATCCCTGTGTCATATTCTGTGTTCATAAGATTGAGTCGCTTGCCAATGAACAGACCTCGCTCCATAATGTTCCATTTATGGCAGTGTTGGCCAAAACTTCAAAAGACTCTCCCTGTGGGTCTCTGAGCACCTTGTGAGGATGCTGACCAGCGAATATGACCAAATAAGCAAGATCTAGGTACACACACACACACACACACACACACACACACACACACACACACACACAAGCGCAGTAAAGATCAGGGACTTGGTTTTAAATTCCCTTTGAGCCAAGTGCACTCAGTGAAATCTAGGCACCTATAATTCTCCAGTCTATGTCAGGCATTGTGCAAAATGCCACCTCACTCTAACCTCATTATTAATATCACACTCAAGTTACAGACAAGAAAAGAGGCTTAGAGCAGTCGCATACTTAACATAGCATCATGTGACGGGAACACTGTAGAACTATGAGTGTTCATCCTACAGGGAAGACACACATCTTCTCTTTGCTTCCTAGGCTGACCACCATAACAAAGTGTTTTTTCAACTCTTTGAAAGGAGACAGGCAGAATAGGCTAGAATAAAATTTTAATTTTAACTGACATTCAGTTTATAGTTATGGAAAACAGCATTATTTAGAATTGGATGTATGTATAACTTACAAAGATTGTGTTAGATTTCTTCCCCTCCTGCTTTAGACTCTAGAAGTCATCTGCCATTCAAACTCTACATCCAAAGTCTAAGTTATAGCCCTCTGACCTTTGAATTTCAATGTAGCCTTGACCTTGAGCAGAGCCTAAAGACCAGAACTTGACCCTTCTGTTCTTAGGTATGGAAAGTGCAGGCTCTCCAGAGGCCAAGGGCTGGTGCATCCTCCCCAGAGAAGGGCGGGAGACGCTGCAGTGTGTGACAATCCAGCCACAGTGTCCTTGTTCTTTATTTTGCCTTGAAGGGAATTTTATGACCTTAACAGGCATATAAATGGCAAATCCTTAAGACATTGCTTAACTAGATATGAACACCAAAGAAGCAGGGTCAAGAAACTACCGCATATTTTCATACCAGGAAGTGTAGGAGATTCAGTTCAAACTCAGGAAACGTGTATTTAGTAATCTTTGAAACCAGGAGAACTGGGATAATGTGGTTGGGCCTTACAGTTTTGTGGAAACAGGGCGAGTCAGAGGGTGAAGGTACTTCACAGGCCTGGTGATCAGGTGGTCTAGCTCTGCTTCTTATCATGTGTGCTCACTATCAGTGCCAAGATCTGAACTAACAAGAGCAATGATGAAAGTAGCAAGGACTGTTTGGCTCACTGAACTCTGCTCAGAATTTGCTCAATTATTTATATTTCATTTAAGATTTAGAACAGTCTTATGAAATTAGTATTATTTGTCTTTTTCCATTATGAAGAAACTGAAGGTGAGGGAATTTAGATAACCTACCCAAAGTAACAAAGTACTTAATTTCCAAACTAATAGAACAGTTCTGAAACGCTAACTGATGCTGTTCATATGTTCCTGTGGGTTCCTGAAGGTTCTGGAGAGGAGGGAAGAATGTATGACATCATGATGACTTGCAAGGCCTAGAAAAATCTGAAATAAAGCACAAAACATCACCCAGAAGCACAGTTTGCTATAAAGTCACACTCAGAGAATCACTGGCACTTGCCCAGATATTTAAGTAACTTGCGCTCTTCTTGAAGGCATGAAAAAGAATCTGGGTTTTCCAGTTCTAAGTGTTCTAGGTTGTTTAGGTCTAAGCCTTGTATCACTGCTGTCACTAACTTGGAATGTCAGTTGCCCTAGGGTTTCATCCGGGCACTCTGGGTAATTAATACCCATCTCACCTCTCAGAGCATGTGAGATAGCCATGGTCATGGTCTTTGGTCATAGTCATGGTCACGATCTTGGTCTTGGTCATGGACATGGTCATAGTCATGGTCATTGACATGGTCACGGTCATGGACAATGGTTATGGTCATGGATGTGGTCATTGTCATGGACATGGTCATGTTCTTGGTCATGTTTGTGGTAAAGTTGTTGAGAGACTCCTGATCAAGTAGATTTCATTTACAAAGAAAACTTGATTAAATCTATATCTCCATAGAAATGATTCCATTGGCTTTTTGAATAAAATAAAGTAATAAAATACACAGTATTTAAGTCCTTTAAATAATCTTTCTTGAAATATAACCATGACACAATATTCAAAGACAATGGCAGTATTTTGACCACAGTCAGAGCTAGGCAGGTGGAGAATCTGAAAATTGTTGTTAGCCTGGCCCCTCAGAGATTCCCTTCTATTTAGTTTTATACTTGCCCCTCCACTCAGATGTTCAGTCCCCTTGATCCTTCCAGAAGGAAATGAAGGGAATGTTGGAATAACATCCTTCAATATCCAGATTCTAGACGCATCAGCCTGCTACAGACAGAGCTCAAATCCAAAGCATTCCTGGAATCCCCATGTTAATTGCCACATTATCAAGTCCTGGAAGGACTGTGAGCTATTGAATAAGGATTCTGGGTAACTCGATTCCCCTAATGAACTGGAGCCACCCAGACAATGGAATGAAAAGGCCTGTAGCCAGTCTGGGCTGCTGCTGCTCACCCCCCGCTGTCTCAGAGTCTTGGCCACTCCTGGGTTTGGCACGCGGCCTGTCCTTTCCCACTGTTAGCCTCTTTCTTAGTGCATTTGGCACAACCTTGTCCAGCCTCTTTCCTTGACCTCCTGTTGCCGCAGGCGCTGCAGTTTGCTTGTGCAGCATCCCACTGCCTTTGAGTCTGTTGTAACTGCATCATTGCACCCATGTTGTCAGTGGCGTGAAGGTCTCCAACTGCTTTCGGATGGTTCCTAGGCTACAGCTATGCTCACCAGGAGAACCCAGGCAGTGCCCTTGGCTCACTGTTGCTAGGTGAATCTGGACCTTCTACAGTTGAGCTCCACTACTTCATCTCACCCACCTTTGAATGCTAAATAAAGCCTTTGGTCAGTGTCTTACTGAACCACTGAATTCCTTGAGGGTTTTGGTAGAGTCAAAGTTTTGAATATTGGTTCTCTAGAGAAGAGGCTTGCTCCTAGCATTCTCACACTCCAGCAATTTCACCCCTACTATGCTGCCTCCTTGGGGAAGCTCTTTTACATAGGAGGTAACAAAGACCTCATGAGTCTCTAGTACCAAAAGCCTGAAGTTTGGGGAAGCCTTTTTCTTTCTTTCTTTCCTTTCTTTCTTCTTTCTTTCTTTCTTTCTTTCTTTCTTTCTTTCTTTCTTTCTTTCTTTCTTTCTTTCTTTCTTTCTTTCTTTCATTTCCAAACAGGGTTTCTCTGTGTAGCCTTGGCTATTCTGGAACTCCCTCTGTAGACTTGGTAGGCCTTGAACTCACAGAGATCTGCCTGCTCTCTGCCTCCTGAGTGCTGGGATTAAAGGCATGCACCACCACCACCCAGCTTTGGGGCAGCATTTTTCAATATGATTACACCTGGTGTTTGGGGGGCAATGATTCACAGTAGAGAGATGTGATATTGTGAGTTGTAGATTATTTATCAGCATCCTTGTCCTCTGTCTACTATAAATCAGCCACACTCCTGTATCTGTAACTAGCAAAACTATGTCCCGAAATTTTCACATGTCCCTTGAGAGACAAAATTACCTCCATTTGAGAGCACTGGTATAGGGGTAAATGCAGATATGAACAATAAATTAAGAAGCACAATAAGAATCACGTTACAGAAGGAGTGTACACATTATTCATAAAATCAGATGACTAATGTATTAGTGTATGTTGGGCATTTGACACATGCTAAGTGCCCAAGGAAAGTTAGTTAGATAAATAAATAACTGTCGGCATCCTCACATTTCTGGTTGCCATAATAATTTACTTTTCTGGCTATAGCTATTACCAAAGATATCTTCCTATTCTACATGCCAATACCTAACTAGTTACTGCCATCATGTACTTTCATGGGCATATTTACTAAATGTTCCACAAGAGGAAGGAGAAAAAGCTTATTTTTTTAAAGGAAAATTCAGATGAAATGTGGCTATGTGTAAAAAACATGGTACTCAACAGTTCTTCCTAAAGGCAATTTGAAATGCTTTTCTATACATCAATCTCATAGTCATGTTAGATCATGAAAAAAAGGAGCATGTGTACATATAACTCTGTAAATGATTTCAAATGGCATGCTGCATCTTGTTGTTGGGCACATTTTAAACTCAACATTTCCCCTGCAGGCTTCCTGGCCTTGAGAGCATTCCTGAGGCACTATTCTGGGTTCCTCAGGCCTCTCTACACCTGACCATGTATAGACGGTGGATAAATCAGATGAGAACCTAGCAAGCAGGTCAATTGGTGAACTTGAGTAAGAGGTAAACCACGAAGCGTCTGCTAAGAAATGATGAGATGAACCAACGAGACAATAGCAGAAGGCATCTTAGAGTCCCATCATCAGATGGCAAGACAAAGGTCAGAAATAATGTCTGTGTTTTTGCACTTACATAGTGGAGGGCAAGCTGGGAATCTCTCGGTGATTTATCTTCATAGGGAGGTAGAAATAGAGAGGGCTCTGACTTAGAGGCAGAAAAAAAGGCTAAGACTTAGGGATACAGGGGTTGGGAGAGTGTTTGAGGACAAAGAAAAAAAGAATGCTGAAGGGTGTGCATAGCACGAAACACTTTAGTGCAAACTTTTAGGCATGGACTTGCTAAGTGTTACTATTCCCTTACCTTTTATAGATGGAAGCCAAAGGCCCACAGAGAATGTTCTTGGAAATATATGGCAACTGGACAGAAATACCCACAGTTGCCAAAGGAAAGTGTGACTCTTCATCCTGTGGCCAAAGTCAGGAAGCCATCGCCCAAGAAATGGGAGAGCCTTCCTTTCTGAATATGGTTTCTTAATTAAGGCCCAATGTCAATTCCTGCACATGGGGTAGAAAGGGACACATCAGAAGTCCGGGGCCAACCTTGTGGAAGGAACATTTCTCCTCCAATTTTCCTATCTGGAAAATGGGGAAGTTAAACTTTCCACCGACCCGGGCTGAAGAAGTAGTGTGGTGAATAAGGAGGTCCATCCCTGACTTTGTTTGTTTCTGGCATTCTGAAGGCTTGTTTGGCTCTAGTCAATAAATGGAACCCATCAACAATAAAGAATTCCCCAATCCACAGGAATTAAGAGGAAGGTCTTGAATACACATCTACACTTGTGTATTTATCGTGGCCCAATTCAAGTAGCAAAAAGGCTGAAGGAAATATCCAACAGCAGATGAGTGGATAAATAAAATGTGGTGGGAATATGTTTTGTAACTTGCTTCAACATGGATGGACTTTGAAAAGGGGGCAGTCACGTAAACACAATTATAGCTAGGTTCCATTCAGTATAAGACATGTAAAAATCCATCAAATTCATGGGAAAGAGAACCTGAGCCTTTACATAATAGCCCCTTTAGGGTTCAGTGTTAGGAACTGTCTGGGAAGAAGCAGTGTTGACTTAATTTTCTTTGAAAGGCAGACAAGATTCTTCCTAGCAGAACTTTCTGGTCAGGAGCCCACTCTGTTCACCTAAATTAAGCAAGTCTGCAAGTGCCAACGGAGGGCCACCATCCCTTGTTCCATCTAGCCTATATCTTTTTGTTACGTGGGATAACAGCAACGACACCGGAAATCCTCCAGAGACCCAGAGACTGTGTTAGCTGGCTGGGCATCACTCATTTGTGATAATGAACCATTCCCCTCAGCCACCACTGCAGACAGTTTCCACTACGACATCATTAAGAACAGGAAAAGGCTGAATGGAATCAGAACAATAAAGCAATAAAAAGTTCCAATGGAAACAAACAATACCCAACACAGTTTTTGTTCCTCACCCAAATAACCCCCATAGTGGCCATAGAAACAAACTACTAGAGCAGTTCTGCTCCCTACTATGCAGTCAGTGGCCCTGGCCCCTGCTTGTTGCCAATTTCTGGAGGAGATAATGCCCCATGGTTTTCTACAGTGATACTATCTTCATGGTTCTTCTCATTGGGGAAGGAGCTCAGATTTAACTAGAATGATATGAACCTGACTGTACAGGGAGCTGGGATGTGTGAACTACACAAATGAAGCCCTTAGACCCCATTCTGTTACAGGTTGTCCCTTCTGGGAAAGTCTGTGTTCCAGCTCAGATTTTTCTACGAAGTGATAGGACTGAGCTAGACACCTTTCAGATCTACTGCGGCAGGAGATGGGGTATTTGAAGAGGTGATGGGAAGTAAGCAGGGAAAGTTCTTCATTTGGGTGATGCTGGGCCAGTTCTTGCAGGCCAGGAATGTGAGGGGGAAGCTGGGAAGGTTACTCTGAGATGTTCTAACGCTCTGAGCCCTCAGACCCTCTGGGAATCCACACAGACATCTCAGTACTGTTCTCTACAACGTAAGCAGAAGGAATTTCTCAGTTGGCAAGAAAAAAAAATCAAAACAGAATCAAAACAAACCTCTAAAGGAATACCAGGCTCACAATTAGTTCCGCTAGCGGCGTAGTCCTGCGGGGGGAGGAGAGAGTTAGGAGAGTTAGGTAGACGCCATGGAGATCAGACACCTGGCTGATTAGCTCCACTGAGGACGCTGTATAGGGCAAGTCTTTGTCATCTCGTCTCTTTGAAGCGGTGTCTTCTCTGGGGGCCTTTAAAAATAGACAGGCTCTCAGCAGTTGGAGAAGACACAGCATCAGTCTTCCCGGAGTATGGAGAAGGTAAAAAGATGGCCTTTCAACATCTCAAACTATGTGGGGCACTGGATTCTGTGTCCAGTTGGGCTCCACAGCTAACAGCAGATATTGAAATCATGTTTGTTCAACTTAAAACTCCCAGATACAGCAAATGTCCTGTTGCATCAAATTACAACTAAAATAATCCCTGCTGGTGTTCTACTTTGCTTCTCTGTTGCTGTGATAAAACACTGACCAAAAACAATTTGGGAGGTTGGAAATGGTTAATTTGGCTTACATGTTGGGTTCCCAGTCCATCATCATTGAGGGAACTTCGGTCAGGAACTCAAGCAAGAACAGAGGCTAAAGAAGAAAGATGCTTACTGGGTTTGCTCTCCTTGTCTTACTAAGCCAGGACCACCTGCCCAGAGGTAGTGCTGCCCACAGTGGGCGGGGTCCCCACATCAATCATTAGTCAAGAATATGCCCACAGCCTAAAAGCCTACAGACAAGTTCCCTCAAGTTCCCCATGGTTCCCTCTTCCCAGGTGAGTCTAGTTTGTGTCAAGTTGACAAAAAATTACCCAGCACATCTAGAAGAAACCAAATTGGTTTTGTTATGGTGATTTTAACTCATGAGGGGACAGATATCACTATGACTATGCTTCCTGCAAACCCTCGTGTCCTCCATGTTTCCCTCCTTTGTTGAGATGCAGCTCAACTGTTATAGGAAAGAGTGACATTTTCCACACTGAGATGAAGTTTGCAGAACCTGCTGCTGTTCATGATAGCGATCTGGAGTACCCTCACTCAGATGGAACGCACCTGTTTGAGGCTGTACCGTCCAGATATTCACCGTCTCCTTAAGATACTGAAATACTGACAAATGTCTAATCAAGTCCTGCTATAAGTAAACAATTACTTAAATATTCCACTTAATAACATATTTAAGGAGACATATTTGTATAGGATAAAATCCTCCAGTTAGTGCACAATTTAGTGGTAATAGTGCTTTCACAGGTAATGAATACCACTCTCTAATTTCAGAACACTTTAACCATGCCCAGAAGAAACCCTATATTCATATATGATCACTTCTGTTTTCCCAGAGTCTCAACTCCTGTCACTCCCTAACCTCAGTTTACCCTCTCTGTGAGCTGCTCATTGGACACTTCAGTATAACACTAGAATGATAGAGTATGTGGTCTTTGCTTCTGGTTTCTTTTTCTTGCCATGAAGCTTTCAAGTTTTTCACATCACATGATCAGGTACTAACATTTTCAGCAACTGCAGTATACAAAGCCAATAGGTATTGTGGCACTGGCCCAGACCCATTTTTGTGTCTAAGGGATGCCACAGTCACAAAAGGCATACTTACAGTGTTAGCTAAGGGTCACTGTAACCAAAAAATAGTTGGGTGAACCCAGTCATAGATGGCAGGTTACATGGAACACACTAAAGAAACAGATCACAATTAGGGACTTAGGGAAGAAAAGGCCAGGTAAATTGATGGTTGACGAATAAGAGAGGGGTAACACAGGGGTAAGACCAGGCCAGTGCCCAAAGATGCAGGACAAGCAGCCAAGAACTGAAGAATGGGGTTCAATACCAGCAACCCTAACCGGGAGTTATCCACTTGAGAAACCTTGACGTTATCTTCTCATCTCTATTATTTTGAAGACCAACACTCTGAGTTTAACAGGTTAATAGAGTTCCTCAGGCCGATAAACCTGAGCCTCAGTCTCCTTCTTCTCAGCAGAATTCATTTCAGCTCACTGCCATAACCCAACAGGTGAATTTGGTCCTGGGTTCTTACCAAAGTACAGTTTAGGAGTTATTACCTCTTACATTTACATGCTTATGCAAAAGCTAGCTGAAAGTCTTAGATATTTTTAATGATTTTAAAAGTTTGTCTGTCCTTTGAATTAATGTGTGTGCAGGGTGGGTGTACTCAGGGTCCAGAGGAGGACACCAGCCTCCTAATTCTCTCAATGACCCGGGATCCAGGTTTGCAGCCACAAAGCCCCAATGACATTTTATTTTTGTTCCCTGTGCTGTGACAGTGCTGGGATTACAGGTATGAATACAAGCACACCTAGCTTTTTCCATGGATGCTAGGATCTGAACTCAAACTACATGCTTACATAGGTATCTTACCAGCTGAACCATCTACCTGGCACCATTTGACATAATACTTATGAGTCAATCATCTAAGAACTTATTTTTCTTTATAAATACACGTAACATTTAAACTTTCAGATCCATAGATTACTACCAATCTATAGGTTTAGAAATTGAAAGCTAGGATTAAAGTTCCTAACAGGTCAGCCAATGAGAAATGCCTAATTTTACCTTGTAATTAGAACAGTGATTCTCAGAATATACACCCAACTATCATTCAGTGTCTCTGAAAAAGTACCTAGTGTTCAACATGCTTTTGTAAAGTTAACTTCTGCTGGTTAAAATTCACAACTATAGTTTTTAAGTAAGTTTCTTTTCCAGTCATATAAAAGAAGCTCATGTTTCTTCATAAAAAAATTAAACAGAAATTAAAAATAAATAGACCCAATAGTGTTGAAGTTAGAAAAACAAAAGAACTTCTTCAATTGAAAAACAGGCATTGAAATAATGATATATTTATTGACATATAGACTTTGGTACAATGCTGAGAAACAAAGGTTATAAAAGAGATTTAAAATTTTGATGTTTATTAATGTAATAAGTATATGAAACAAAGCTGTTAAGACAACAATATGACATGGGGCTGAAGAGATGTGTCAGTGGTTAAAAGCACTTGCTATTCTTGCAGAGTATCTGCATTCTGTTCCCAGCTCCCACGATGGCCAGCTCACAAGTGCCTGTAACTTCAGATCCAAGGGGATCTGGCACCTCTGATCAACACAGGTACTTTCTATTACTCACACACACACACACACACACACACACACACACACTCACACACTTAAAATTATCTTTAAAAATTTTGTATCTTTATTTTTAGTATATGAATGTTTCACCTGAATATATGTTTGTGCATCACATGTATGCCTGGTCCCTGTGGAGGTCAGAAGGGGCCATCAGATTCTCTAGAACAGGAGTTACAGGTGGCTGTGAATCATTGTGTGGGTGCTGGGAATCGAACCTGGGTCCTTGGCAAGAGCGGGCAGTGCTGTTAACCACTGAGCAATCTCTCCTTTATTCAGACCCTACTCCTCAATTAATCTTTAAAAGACACTAAAACAGTAGATCTCAAGCAGATAATAATTGTAAAATGTAAGTTGTGAAAAATAAAGCAAAACAAAAAACCTATATCAAGCTCTGTCTAAATATGAAGTGAACAAGGTCAAGAACACTAGACATGTCAAAATGAACAGGGGAAAGACCACAAGGGCTCAACCCTACACAAAGGACTACAAGCAACTAAGGAATGTATAGAGTAGTAAAAATAGTCTTCCCCAGGGAAGAGTACACCAATTAGTTATCCAATACCAAATGATCAGCCCTGAATACTTAACATACAAATAACATTATACATACTGAACAGGTTGTAGTTATGTATTTAGGAATATATAGGCACATAATACACATACATGCATATAACAACAATTAATGATAAGATGACATGAATTCGAAAAAGAGCAAGGAGGGCTATATGGGAGGGTTTGGAGGGAGAAATGATATAATTATATTATAATCTCAAAAAGTAAATACTCTGCAACTTTCTGGAGTTGTTGAGACTCTTGAAGGGCATCCTTAATTAGTAAGAATTTATCTTTAAGTAGCAGACTCTACAAGGACTTCATTTCTGCTTGTTTTTGTCCTCTTCATTGTCTAGTTTTTCTATAATCAACACACATGACTTGTATCAATGAAAAATGTGAAAACAGGCTTTGTTTTGAATATTGGGTTTGCAAGACAGGTTCACCGTCCCTGTAACAGACACCTTTTTTAGATTTTTATGGCAAAAGTAAAACCAAATCGTCCTCGCTATCTTTAGAAGCTCAGAAAAACACTCGTCTGTTCCACACGAATGTAAATCAAAACAAGAGAAGCTTGTAGAAGGAAGCAAACTCCTGTGAACCTGTCCTTCCTTCCCTTCCTCACATGGACCTCAAAGAGGTATGGCTCCCTTCTTTATTTCCATGACCTGAACCATCATCTTCTCCCGAGTGATGTCAAATTCATGGTTTATGAGTTTGTCCAGGCTCTAGTCCTTCCTACTTTACAGATGAAGCATGCAAGCCATCTCTACCCTGCTGCTTGAGTTTACAAGACCATTGTCCTAGAGAGCTCACTGACACCTGGACCTCACAGGAAACTCCCATGTTAGGGGACTTTGAGTTGCCCAACTGCTTATCACCTGTGTTGAAAGATGCAAGCACAGCCCAGGGTCATGCTCCAAAGGGCTAAACTACAAAGATGATCATGATCATGATTGTGTGAGAGGCCATTCTTCCAGTGGTATTAATGATGCTGTGAGTTGTACAGCATGTATCAAGAGTGGTCCAGGGAACTGTATCCTTTATCACTTCATTTTTGGTTTTATCGTCTATGTCTGACTTTGAAGAGCATTTTCCTCCCCAAATCATAAAACACTAAGGATTTGCACACACACACACATTGGAGACAGAGCAAGAGAAACACGTTCTATAAATTTTAAGATAATTTTAAGGATAGTCTTCTAATTGCAAGACCAATGGGGCACATCCACTGTAAAAACCTGCGATAAACTCAATAGCAAACTGATTGTGTAAATAATGGAAGAAGCTTCTGCTTGTAGATTAGGAATCCCAGCAGGTCACATGCTACACTGAGCTTTACCATTTGTAACAAATGGTGAGTGTGTTCGGCATCTTACATTTGTTAGTGTGTTCGGCATCTTACATTTGTTACTCGTTATTCTCATCTACTAGCATCTACTGCCTTTGTGCCCTCTAAGAGCTTTATTGAGGTATCAATCTCATTTGATAATCTCAACATATTTAAGGTGCTCAGCATCATAAACCTGGTAAGTTTCTATTTAGGAAGCAGTGATATTTCACTGTGGCTTTAATTGATATTTCCCCAGTGCCTAATGGTGTTGAGCATCTGTTCATGTTCGTATTTGGTAACTGCTCATTTTCTGTAGTGAAGTGTCTCCTCAAATCTCCTGCCAGTTTCATGGTATGTTTTCTTAATTGTTGAATTTGGAGCACTTGCTATATATTCAGGCTGGAAACTTTTTGTTAGAGCTATGATTTCCCAGTGCTTCCTTTTGACCTAGCTTGTCTTTTCATTCAGGTCCAGACGCTATCAAATTTTAAACAGATCATATTTCTAGTGGGTTGTCCAAGAAATCTTTGCCTAAATTCCTAAAGATTTTTCTTCTCTGTCTTCTTCTAAATGTTTTGTTGCTTAGATTTTATATTCCTTTAAGGTAAAGTTTATATTAATTTTTATAAACTTGGAAATATGATATTTTCATATGGTTTTTATCTAATATTTACAACATTTATTTTCCTTTGAATTTTTATTAAAAATGAATAAAAAACAAATTGGGTCTTTAGGTGTCACTCAGTTGGGCACTTGTCTAGTGTGTTTAATTCCTAGCGTCACAAAAAATAAAAATACAAAAAGCCCAATCACAAGTCCTCATGGATGTCAATTGACATACGCTTTGTTGTAGTTCACTGTTAGCTTTCTATGTTCATGCCACCAACATACTACCATAATTACTCTATAAATAAGTTTTGAAATCAGATTGTCTTATCATTCTAATAACCCTCTTCATTTCAAATGTTTTAGTCATTCTAGGCCTTTATTTGGATGGCAAGAACCTGAGCAGAAAAATAATTTGGCAAACACTTTATTAAGATTTGTAATGATTTAATAATTAATTTATTTAATGATTTAAATAACAAAATATAATTAAAAATTATTTAAATAAAAAATGAAAACATTTAATTAATTATATTGTTAATTAATAATAATATCAAAAATTTCAGAAGAAGTTTGCTGCCTGCAGGACAGCAGGTTGGACTGAAGTGAATAAGGAGATGTATTCTTTGCTTAGAAGATAATTATGAATTTCAATTGAAAGAACTCTTACACCTGCTTTGTTCCTACATTCTTCAGCAAAATTGGGTTCGTTCTGGATTAACACTTAGAAAAGAGATAAAATTGGAGTGAATTCTTTAACATCCACATGGAGCATAAAACATTTCCCCAGATCATGATAGCTACATGAAGAACAAAGAATTTTTCAAAATAAGACAGATTACAAACAAGCAAACAAACAAACAATCCAGACCACCTGGACTGTGATGTCACTCTCTTGTGTAAACATTCTAGAATACTCTTTTAATAAAGCCAGGGAGTTACTGCTTTTGAAAGCTGGTTTCTAGTAATAGGTCCCAGAGATATGGATTTACGTGAAATTTTCCTTAGTTCTTTGTAGCCTTTGGCACAGTTATGATTCATTAAGAAACCAAAGTCCAGGAATACCCAAAGGTTTCTAAGAAAAACCGCATATCTCACTGGGCTCTATTGTGATACAAGAACCTGGGCACACAACCAAGGCAATGAAATTGTCCTGGCCCCCAGGACAATTTTACACCTTCCATGTAGAAAATATTTGATACTTTTGGTATCAACAAATGTTCCATTGAAACAACATCTAGAAGCCTTATTTCTCAGAAGCTCCTGAGTGCATGTTGTCAGGACAGCTTTTGTAGGCACTCAGGACTTGTGGATATGGTACCCAGGCTGCAGAAGGAGATGCTAGCTTGTTCTGACCTCATCAATAAAAACATTTTGGTCTATGGGTCAGGACCCATTTAAATGAATATAATTCTGAACTACTCTATATTTTTCCTCAGAGTTTAAGACTATAAGGAGAGATAGGAGTTGATTTGCCACTAAAATGGTGGTGGAGGAAGCAATTCACAATAAGAAAAACTATTTGAATTACTTTGGGTACATCCACAAAGCAGTGTGTTGTCTCAGTTGGAAGAAACTTGCATAGATTCAAAGAGATAACAGTAAGAATTTAAACATTCTTTATTCATTTCAATATTGTCCATGAATCTATAATTTGGTTATATGCTTATGATTGCCTTTTCTTTTTAAATGATTTGTGTATGTGTGTGCCTGTTGTATAGGTTAGTGGGCATGTGTGCAGAGCCTATAGAAGCCAGAAGAGGGCATTGAATCTATACAGTTACAGGTGACTGTGAACCTCATAATGTGAGTGCTGGAAACTAACTCTCGTCCTCTACAAGAGCAATATGGACTTTTAACCACTGCACTATTTCTATTGCTCCAACGAATATGTTTTGTATAAAAAAGTCCACTGGCTTTTTTTTTTATAATAAAATTACAAGTGTTTTTGCTTTAGCATGACAAAATTTTAGCTGAGATAGTTCACAACAGGTATTTTCCATTCTTTAATTTTGTTTTGAATCTTTTGAAATGGAAGTTAGCATGGATGCTGAGACAGCAACTAATGAAGAAAATTTCTATTTCTTCCAGTCTAATGGTCACTGAGTGTTGAAACTAACTCATGACCCAAGTCTGAATTGTTTCATAGGTCATATAGGAATGTCAAATCAAATTGCACATAACTACATATACGTACTTAAATGTTCATTACTATTCAACTGCTAAGTAAAATGTAATGCTCAGCTTATATTATTATAGAATTATGGCCATTATTTTAACTAATTGGTCATTACTGTAGAATAAGAAGATGTCTTTTGATACAATAGCTAGTTGATTTGATACTCCTGTAAGCAGAACTGATCTTTGCTGCTGCCAAAGGGGCCAGAGGGTTGACACGGATACAGGTGAAATGTACTGTAATCAATGTTAATATAAAAATCATTACAGGACCAAATAAAATGTTCCTGAAATCAACATGTAACTGCAGGTTAACCCGAATGCAGGATATTGTTCAAGTAAACTTATTGCATTTAATTATTTGGGTAAAAAACAATGAGGCTTCTCTTTTAGATTGGGTAAAGACTGGTTTGGACCTGGTTGGTGCCACACACCTTTTGTGATCCACTTGTGAATGTCTATGCGTTAAGTCAATTTGAAAAAAGCTCCAGTAATAGAATGAGTGCTTGATAGACAAATTGGAATAAACAAGAATAATATAACATAAAATAAAAAAACCAGCCGGGCAGTGGTGGCGCACGCCTTTAATCCCAGCACTCGGGAGGCAGAGCCAGGTGGATCTCTGTGAGTTCGAGGCCAGCCTGGGCTGCCAAGTGAGTTCCAGGAAAAGGCGCAAAGCTACACAGATAAACCCTGTCTCGAAAAACCAAAAAAAAAAAAAAAAACAAAAAAAACCCCAAAAGACCAGAATACCAAATACCAGATTAAGAATATCAGAGATAGATAGATAGATAGATAGATAGATAGATAGATAGATAGATAGATAGATAGAATAAGCCTTTCAGAACCAGAATTGAATTTTCCCCTAAATCTGCAGATAATTTCCCCCTAAGTCTGCCCCTATACACTTTCCAAATACATTTAAAGTCTATATTGAATTGATCAATCAGTCCCTTGGGTTTACTTATAGTCTCATGGCTAATTACTCCTGAGCATCATGTGACTTCCTACTGAACAGAGAAGGCTAACAAAAAATCATCAAGTCACAGATCACTGACTTCCAATGCCACCCCGATCCTTCTCTAGTACTTGTGTGAATATTTGAATATAGTTTAGAGAAATACTAAAATAATAACATGGCTTTATTTTTTTTTTCAGGTTTTTGTACTCTAACTCAATGAAAAAAAATACTAGAAGATTCTGCCCAATATAATGCGAGGAAAGACTAAACATCGAGATCATCTGTGTGAAGGAAGATAAAATAATTGGAGTGTGACATGTACTGCTGTAAGCCCAGTGACAGAAGACTCAGAGAAGAACATTTGTCCACATTCTGGGAAAGCAAGCCTCTCCCAAAGTGCCAGTGTGGTCCTCTATTAAGTGGTTCCATCTGTTGCACATGTAAGACCTGGGTGTTATTTTTCATTAAAACACACTGCAGAATGCTGTGCTCCAAACAAATCCACAAATATGTGACACTCCCAAAGAAAGCAACACACCAAGTACCATGCTTAGAGGTGGATTAAATAGGTAAGTTTAAAAAAATCACTAGTGGGTTTCACTGGTCACATGATCAATCAAGGAGGATGAAACACCTAGAAAGATGAAAATATGTCCAGAAGCCATTGCTTGCAGACTTTGAGATGCTTGTCTCTCTGCTCTACCTTAGAATAATATTGTATCTAAATATTAGGGTTTGAGTAATAAAACATTAACATGCAATAGTAGTTAAGCTGGATTGCTTGAGTGTATATGTCTGATCTTCCAATAAACTAGTAGTCTAGTTTGAGGTATAACATTTAAATGTCCTGGGCCTTCCTTTCCTCACTGACATAAAAGGGATAACAACAGTGCCTAATTTAGAGTGACCTTAGCATACGCACTTGAAGTACACTTAGCTCAGTGCCTGTTATGGAGCAAACACTCCACAAATACTATTCTTATTGTCATTGTGGACATTATCACTATCTTAACAATAATAAAGGCCAATCTACTAATCCATAAAACACAGTTGATAAAAACTTAAGTTCTAAGCGATGCTGTGGAATATGGATTTGAATTTAGGCAGCTAGAGGCTGGAGCCTGTGGGAGAAATGGCCATGTATTAAGACAGCTGTTCAGCACACCTGGCTGCCCAGGTGCATTAGTTACTCTCCTGGTAGCTGGGGGCAAGTATCTGGCAAGAAGCCTCCTAAGGAAGGAGGAGCTTACCGGCTCATAGTTGAAGGCATATGGTCCATCCTGGCAGGGAAAGCATGGTGAGGTAGCTATTCACACTAAACCCACACCCAGGAATTACAGAGATGGGCGCCGATGCTCATCATGGTGTCTGCTTTTTATTCTTTTATTTACTTGGATTCCAACCTAAGGGACATTGCCTTTCATGTTTAGAGCACGTCTTTCCACCTCAGTTAAGGCGCCCTGAAAACATCCTCATAGACACACCTAGAGGTATGTCTCCTGGCTGATTCCTAATCCTGTTGTTTGTTTTTGCTCTTTTGGGGGCCTGCCACCCAGCTCCCAAATAAATCACACACAGAGGCTCATTCTTAATTATGAATGCCCAGCCTTAGCTTGGCTTAGTTTCTAGCCAGCTTTTCTAACTTAAATTATCCCCTTTACCTTTTAGCTCTGGGCTTTTCCCATTCTCTTACTTCTGCAAATCTTACTCTTACTCCTCGGCTTGCTGTGTAGTTGGGTGGCTGGCCCCTGGAGTCCTCCTCCTCCTCTGGCTACCTCTTTTTTCTCTTTTCCAGATTTCTCCTTCTATTTATCCTCTCTGTCTGCCAGCCCCACCTATTTCTCTCTCTTGCCTCATCATTGGCTGTTCAGCTCTTTATTAGACCATCGGGTGTTTTAGACAGGCACAGTAACGCAGCTTCACAGAGGTAAACAAATACAACATAAACAAAAGTAACACACCTTAAAATAATATTCTACAACATGATCCAGTACAGTAAACAGTGTGAAAGCCAGGCTCTTCAGTGTGTCTATACAGATGTGATCTGTATGATCACTGACTAGTCCTGCAGTCTGGGAACTTGAACCTGGGTTTGGCTTCACAGTGACTTTTATATTAGCTTCTGTGACTGCTCAATATTTATTAAATTATTGATTTTCTAAGTCTTAGGTTGCTCTTGAGTGATGCCATTTTGTGAACATTCTGAGAATAGACGCTATTACTCTGTGAGGTGGGGGGACACAAAAGGGTCATTCTCAGGCTCCCTGCCAGTGACTTAACCTCGGAATCCTCAGTACTTTCACCTACGATTTCTACAAGCCCCCTTACTTTAATGCCAAGTCTTTGGGAGAGGGCCGAAAGTCCTACTTGATGATTTCTTTTTCTAGAGGACTGGGAGAGGCTAAAGTTCCTTCGTACACTAGGAGTCATTTCAAAAGAAAGCTTCCAGGATCACCTGGAGGTCTGAGATAGATCAGACATCTAATTCCACCTCCAGAGTTCCTGTTTCAGTGGCTCTGGGTTGGGGGTGTGTGAGCAGAGAATGCTGTCATTCTAGCAAGCACCTACATGAGGCTTCAGAAGAAAGGGACAACTACAAAGTTCCCACAGTGATGTCATAGGTCTGTGTTGACCCTTTCCTGCAGAACTCTGTCTGATAGTATTTTCACGTGCTCCCCATCACTCCCGCGCATCTTCTCAGCTCTTCCCTGAGCTCTTTTACAGATGGGAGTTTTGCTCTATATGCAGGACCCTAACACAGCCGATATGCAAATGCCTGCTTGTCCATTCTGCCTTTACATATCACCCAGTACTGGAACAGCACCTGAGGTGAGGACTTGGGAGACGGGTCACATTGTACAATTTGAAGCTTTGGAGACCCCTTATTTGCCTTCTACCCCCCTGAAGTTGCATCGTGTTTTCATCACAGGCTCATTTATTTATTTATGTCTCCTCCTACACACATTCAGCTCCAAGAAGACAACGCTCAGATGTTTAGTTGAAGACTCATTATTAGCCATATCAGGGACAGAAATAAACCTCTTAAATGTAAAGTCGTACGTTGGTTAAAAGTGCAGCTTCTCCGAGGCTTTGGTGGGCAGAAAGGGTCCTTCATTCAAGGAGACACTGTTCTCCAGCTTCCTGTTTCCAAGCTTTCCCTGAGATGATGCAAAGCCTAAGGTAGATAGCGGCCACCATTCCCCAGATTGATACAAGGCTACCACTCTAATAAAAATAAGCCATATACATCATGTAATCCGATGGTTTTATGGCCTCTATTTTTTTTTTTTCTGAGTTAAGGAGAATGGCTGCTTGGACTCAGACTGGAGTAGAATTCTGACTCATGTTAACAATCAATGATATAGCAGTGATCAAAAGAAAAAAACAAACTAAAAGTGAATTTTATCGAGAAAACCCGCAGTGCTATGCACCCATTGGTTGATTCGAAAAGTGAGAACGTGCATTCTGCATTCCCACAGGTTCAGAAGAAGGTATTAAAAAAACAACAGGAACATTTATTTGAAATATTATCCTGCATTGGTGCTTTAAAACTATTTTTTTGAATGAAACAAGATCAATGTATAACTAGACCATAGTATTTTATAAGCAAGATGTCTATTACCTAAGCAATCCTTACTTAAGAGAACTCTTTTAATATGACAATCATGGCGGCGTGGAAAAAAGACTGGAAATTTGGGGGATATTTCTTCAAGTTTTGAAACTCATGGTGTATGTTCATGACACCGAGAGACCGGGTATGGACTTTGTTTTGGTCCTTGCAGTGAGGTCTGGGTCCCGTGGTGGAGTTGCTTTGGATATCCAGTGGGCCTTGAGAGTGCAAAGATTTCATCTAAGAGAATCAAAGGATTTAGATGCGAAATGGGCAGCTAAAATAGATCCACAGAATCAGTACCAAAATATAGAAAACACATTTCTTTTCTTTCTTTCCATCTTAAGGTAGCCAAGTAAATTTGTTGGAAGTGGGCAGGTGAGGGTTAAAAAAAAATCAAAATCAGCAAACTATGTGATTTTTGAACTCCGACGCACATCAGCCTTTCCTGGAGACATAGAGCCAAATATAGTTATCTGAGTTTATCTCAAAACCACACAGTCAGAGCCTCCTAGAGGATGCTAGATATCCGTACTGTGAAATATCTAACCCAGGCATTTCCGGTG
Source organism: Peromyscus eremicus (assembly GCF_949786415.1). Classification (NCBI taxonomy): domain Eukaryota; kingdom Metazoa; phylum Chordata; class Mammalia; order Rodentia; family Cricetidae; genus Peromyscus; species Peromyscus eremicus. The sequence continues at coordinate 13,009,250 of NC_081437.1, read as the reverse complement.
CCAGTGTGGTTCTGGCTCGCTTTCACTATGCACCAAAGATTACACTATGCCACTTCCTTGTGCTCCATTAGCTGAATGAGTAGTCTACAGTATAGGACAACTCTAGAAGCCAGGTTTTATTGTCATTGATATTTATAGAGAAGGGTTGGATGACTTCCCCACATCAATTCTTACTGGTCAGTGAGTGATGACCCAGAATCACCTTGTTCCAAATGTCACCCACCAAATCACTCTTCAAAGGGACCCCTGATAATGTGAACCATTGCTGTCAAAGTAATACCTGGCCATGTTTAGGACAGTCTCTATTAAAGTAATGCTACTGTTTTTACCTACTGATTATAATTAATGATGAAAACATACAGATTCAAATTCCCTTTTCAGGACTCTGGAAGTTACACAAAGAACTCTGTGCAAGAATTTGATATATCCAGCGCTTAGTTTATACAGTACTTGGAAAATTTATTCTCTCAAATTTGGTTTTAATATTTTTAATGACAAATTTGAATAAGGGGTAAAGATTTTCTCTAGAAATATATGTATGCATGTGTGTATGTGTTTCCCAGAATTTGAACACTGGATGTATAGCTTTGTCCCTACTGAAAGTATACCAAATTTGGGAAACTTCCAGATTTGGGAGGTAAGATCTGAATACTGAGCTAAGAAGGCAATGTAGATTTACATGATGAGAACAAGGCCTTGATTCCTGGTAGATGCCTCTGCTAGGCATTGTGCAAACGGCTTGATGGCACCTCCGAGAGAAATTAATGTGATGGGCTGTCTTACAAGGTGCCTTCGATCACAAAGAGAATTTTTCCCTTGTGGAAAGCAGGTGTTCACGAAGCCTCCAGCAGCTGATCATATCATTTGGAGGATGACAAAAATATTCAGCACTGACTTTCATTTTTGTTTTCCTTCTCTTGGCTCAGAGATATTAGATCAAGGGGGCTTATTCTTCAATCAGTATCCTCATTCTGTTCTTTGGTTCCCTGAAGCTTGGCCTTCACAGGTGTTATTCGGTTACTACATTTGTTGTCTCGTGGATCCAGCTCTGATGGTATCGAGCCCTCTCTGGACCATATGGCTTTTACATGAGTTGTTCAGTACATGTCAGCATAGGCTTCCTGAACATGCAGTTGAGTGAATGAACGAAAGAGTGTATGTCTCACTACGCAGAACATCTCATAATCCAACATCCAAGCAGTCCCACCCAGCATACAGCTGCTACCAACTCAAGGCAGAAATCTCTCTTACTCACCTCCCCTGTGTTGGCCACCCATGCTGCCTTTCTGAAGCCGCATACAGGTATTCCCAGGATCAGTACCTTTCACACTTGAATGTCCTTGTCAGGACCATCTTCCTAAGCCTTGGCCACTGTTCCTTTTACGATCTGACTTCTAGACATTTCTCAAACTGAGGAGTGTTTGGCAATGACACTATTAAAATGTGGCGCTTAAGAATTGAGGACTACATTGCTGAGATGAGCTGAAAACAATTTCAGTTTCTTTTCAACTCTAATTCCCTTCTCTCTGATGACACTCCTTCTTCCAAAGCCAATATGCGTTTAAGAAACATTATTTTCAGCCAGGCATGGCACTATACAAATTCCAGCTCTGAGAGGTAGAGGAAGACAGATCTCTATGAGTCTGAGGCTATTCTGGTCTGTATCGTGAACCCCAGGTCCGCTAGGGCTATATAGTAAGACTCTATCTCAAAAACTGTTATTTTCAGGAATTTATTAGTTGTTTAGAGTGGATAATAGCTTTAACTCATTAGAATATCTTGGCGACTTAATTTTATACCTCTGTTTCAGGATGTGGAATATAAATACATTTCTTTGGACAACCATCATGTTCTAAACTATAAAGTATGTTTTGCATATAGGAAAATAAACGACATATCAGATCCATCAAGTATGTCTTAGGAATGAGAATTTTCTCTGTTATTTTCCTTTAGTATATTAATACTTTAGTAGCATAAAGTATCCAGTTGATGTTTATTGAGTAAATAGATAAATTTAGTAAATAATAAATACTTCTAACTAAGTAGAGGTAATGCCAACCCCCTGTATAGGCTGAGATCAATTCCCAAGAACCTGAGGAGCTGGCAGTCAATCATCACTAGTACTTGTATGCTACTATTATTACTTAAGATTTAATAAACATCCAATGTCTCCATCAAAATCCTGATTAAAGCATTGGTCAGCATTGCCTCTCCCACTGTCCTGTTTTCAACACTGCTCTGCCCTGTCTTAACTCAGCTGACGAGCTCATTTACCTGAGATTAGCTGATAGGTGTTGAGAGCATATGGTTTGCTTTCATGGTATTCATTTATGTTTCGTGGTATGTATAAGCTTAAAAATCAATGTCAAACTTCATTTTGGTGTTAAAAAAATGGTAAAGATAGGATTCACCCAAGATCAGAGGCTTATTAAATAATGAGGAAATAGCTTTCAACTATTTTAGGTTCTTTTAAACTCTTAGCATCTCTTTGAGCTACTTTGATGGTATGTCTCATTGTTAAGAAGACCAAGGACCAGCTTGAAGTTCAGTGGACCATATAACATGGGAGATCATACTTAAAGAGTGACATTCCTCCATTTTTCAATGTTTTCCAGATTTTATCTTTGAAGACTCGCTTCAAAGGGACATTTGATGAACTAATGAAATGCATTAAAATAAAATGTGGATGGCCTCTTTTCTCCTGATGCCCTCTGAGCTCCTTCAATCATAACTCCGAATGGAAATAGTCAACCTGGCTCTTAGCCATGGCAGCTTATGTCTCTTCCCTGGTCTTCCCATTCTAACCAGATGGAAAGGATGAGAGAGCCATAGAAACCAAAGGTTGGAAAAGTCCATAACTGGGAGCCAGATGTCAGGTGTTAGATTTGGCTCTGTGTGTTTTCAAGGTAATGCACGTACTTAGGGTGACACTACATCAATCTCCCCATTTATTAGGTAAGGGGAACATGGCACCTCACTTTCAAGGTCTTCCTGTCATTCAAAACCAATAGTTGGCTTAGCCCTTCCAAATAATGGCTCAAATATTTCAGGAAAATATTTGTCAAAGAATGTATGCGATTTCTTTTTTTTTTTTTTAAATTTGGTGTATGGTTTGCACAAGCCAATTATCTAAGGCAAAGGGAACTAAGAAACTAGTATTATAATCTCTAATAGAGAAAAGATTTACATGCTAAAGCACATAACACTCTGGAAACAGAACAAAGTCTTTTCACAAAGGCAGAGTCCTATGGGTTTGCCATCATATTATCTACAATGAGGCACCTGAGATACTGGGAAATAAAGTATTTTCTACAATGCAATCAATTCTCAAGCATTTATTAGATGATGTCTGTTTTAAATAGAGAACCTAACTACACATTCACCTTAGAAGTCACTTCAGAATCACCAAAGAAAATGGAAAGACTGCCACTAAAATGAAGGTCACATTGTCTCCTATAGTTAGCATGTCCTTAAGCATCCAAATAATTTCTTGACTTCTTAGTTGCACTATACTTCATCTTACAAGCTTAGGAAAACATTTTACAAGCCACGACTGCAGAAAGTCAGTTTATGGCTTTGCAGCTAAATTTCTTGAATTAATGGCTATTTTTATTCCACAGAACTACCCCAGCTTCTGCTGTTTAGTAATTTAATATTTGGTGAATGAAAACATGAAGAATATTTCTCCTATTTCACAAGAATCCATTCAGTCAAAATTGAACAGAATCATTTTAGTGTGAAATAAGAAAGGTGATTATAATGAATACCATTTATACACTACTTGTGTACTTCCTGACACACAGTATACTGGACATTAAACACACACACACACACACACACACACACACACACACACACACATTTCATTCAATTCTTACTCTCTATAGTAAGTTTTATATTTATATATGTGTGGGCACACATGCCACAGCATGCTTGTAGAGGTCAGAGGACAACACTGACAACTTCCTAGAATTTGCTCAAACTCATGTCAATTGGCTTGATAGCAAATGCCTTTGCTCCCTGAGCCATTTCACTAGACCCCAAGAGTTTGAATCAAGTCTATGATATTTAAGCCAATGATGGATAGATTCTAAGGTTATTGACAGAAGACACTAGTACTTACAAAATATGTTCTTAATTCTTTGTAAATCAATATCAACCAGGCAAGTTTCTGTGGTGGTCCCAAGAACATTGAGTGTCTTTATCATACATGAATTACAAGGCTGACAATCATGTTTCTTGAATAAAAAGGAATACTAGAAACTCATATATAATGTCACTTTGACAAATAACCATCTTGAAATTCATCCATTTTGCCTTTCAGAACATAAAGAAAAACAATATCAACTTAAGACCTTAACTCCCATAAAAACTGCTGTCAGTAAAGAGCTCACATGTCTTGTAAATACACTGGTCATTTCTGAATCTCAAATTATTTCTTCACTTGAATTTGAAAAAAAGGGTCAGTTCCCTTAGCTAAAAATATCCTCGAGTGATTAATCTATTCAGTGTAACACAAATCTGGATTTCTGGCTTATTTGCCTATTGTAATCTCCTTTTTAAAATCCTCAATTTAAAATTCTATTAACACTCCTTCCACAAATATTTGTGTGACAAAATTCGGGTAGCAGGAAACAGCATAATGTAAAATTACCAGGGTGGCTTGAAGAAGGAGCGGATGACCCAAACAGCTGCAGCTGGGTGATGGCTTGTCCCATTGCCCAGTGTGGGGGTGGGAAAGAACAATGGAAACAGCCCTGCTTGCCAATAGCTTCCAGAAGTGCTTCACTAGAGAGTCCACATGTTGCTGGGGTGTAGAAATAGCCCAAACAGTTAGTGATGGGGAATGAGGCTGGAAAGGTAGGTATCTACCAAGGTGCCTAGTTGACGCTTCAGTGGACAGGATGAAAGATGTGTTCTATGAATTTAACATTTTCAAAATTCATTAGGACAAAAATGTTTCTCCTCTACATGCATGCTTGGAGTTTGCCATATAATTGAGATTTTGGACTGAGGCCGTTGGCGAGGAAAGGGAATAATCGCGATACGTACAGATTGAGATTTCTCCTGAAAACTGGGGCATGCAGTCACCCCACTTCTAAATGAATTCATTTACTAAAGATTTGGGGATCTTCTAAACATAAACCCACAGGATTGAAACCTAATGAGCTTAAAACCATTAGCAGGGAGCTTTGAACTTCTAACTCGACACTGAAAAGAGTTGGCATAGGCACTACAAGGGTTAGAGGCTTATGGATGTAAAGAGGGAGATGCTCACAAAAATCACTAAGTGGCAACTTTACCTGGTTTAGGACAAACAGCTATCAAATATGTTTCAAATATAAGGTAAGGTTACTTTAGGATGCTTCCTAAACCTACACGATTATTTATATTTCCTGTTATACACATAAATAGCAACAAACATTCATTTCTTCCCCTTAACATTGAAGGAGTGTCAAATCCCCACTCTAAATATCACTTAAAGTGAAATATTTCAACCAGTAACTGAGAATGAATTGTTTTCATCTTCCCAAATGGGGCCATTTTGGTTTATGCACAGGAACAAAGAGTAAGTCATAGGATGGCCTTCTAGCCTGCCCCCTTCCCTCCCGCCATCCTTTTCTTCCTCCCTTCTCTCTCCTCTCACTTTCTCTTTTTCTCTCTTTCTCTCAGTTGGTGGCATGAATACTAAATCAGAAGTTTTTCAACTGGTAGTCACCCTTAAAGGCTGTACCTGCAGGTGCGGCGTCATGGGGGCAGGTGTGGTTGCTGAAGCCTGGCATGTCTGGATTGTTTCCAGGAGTGGTGCTGATGGTACCTGGCTCCTGTGGTGCCGGACGCAGTGTCTGTCCTAGTGATGGTAAGATGCAGCCCTTCCTCTCCTCCTCCCTAGGCTCCATCTGTGTCCAGATGTCCTGCTCATCACACTGCCCACTGCTCTGCACTCTGACACCCTTGAAGTCTTCTTTCAGCACATGCCTTCTAACTCCTGCAGTGATGACCTAACCTGTTTACTTAAAGACCTGTTTTCTTCTTTCCAACAGTCCTTGTGAAGGAAATCCAATCAACCAAAAAACCAACCAACCAACCAACCAACCAACCAATCAATCAATCAATCTCTCCTTCTCCTCCTTCTCCTTCTCCTTCTTCTTCTCCTTCTTCTCCTCCTCCTTCTTCTTCTCCCTTTCCTCCCTCCTTCTCTCTCCTGTGTGTTACACCTTGATCTTCAAAGACAAGGTCTCTCACGGGAGCCAGGGCTCCCTGATTAGGCTGGGGGTGGAGTGGCCAACAAAACCCCAGGGATCCTCCTGTCTTTATTTCCACAGCAGGGGGATTACAAGCAAATACAACCTGCTTGACTTCTACATCAGAGCTAGGGGATCGAATTCAGGTCCTCACGCTTGTGCAGCAACCTCATTACTGAAGGAATTAGCTTCCTAGTCCCAAATACTTTGTAGAGAGAGTGATTTTCTCTTCTCTGATCAGAAGTAAGTGGACTTGGAAGCATTTGGGCTGACGTTCAGTGATCTAGGGAAAACACAACGACACCGCTCTGTTAAGTGAAGTAAAGGAACCTGATGTCCTGATGTCATTCAGGAAGAGAAGGCTTCCTGAGAGGAACAACAGGCCCTGAGATCAGAGGGAGTCACAGCTTGGCCCAGGGTGCTGATTTTCCCTTGAGAACGAACAGGTGGGTAAGCTGGAACACCCAAGAAAGGCAAAATGGCTACCCAAGCATATGATAAGCTTGCCCCTCATTACATTTTGCATACCACTGGGATATATATCCTATCATATGCAACTTAAAACATTTGGAACACTCCCTATAAAATAATCTTGAGATGTGAATCAATCTAGTAGTTGTTTGATTTCTTCTCTGAAAAATACAGCACCTCTCCACTCCAATATCTCTCTATCCTTTATACGTTACTGTATGCAGGTAAAAGATGAAGCGCACACGGATATCCATGCTAGCATTGCCTCTGGTCTTGTGCGGTATCCAAACACCTGGGCTGGCTTTCTAGAACATAGAGTGAGCCTGAATCTCCAACCTGACGCTGGCTCCTCTGTCAGCAGTCTCCCCCACCATCACTCTGCAAGTTGTACATAGAGAGGACTACATTATCCACTCCCCAACACTGGGTTTGGCTTGTTTGGGCTGGCTCAGGTAGCTGAGCCGAAGGAAACTCTCCTCTGTACAAGCCTTCCCAACACAGCAAGGGCTAACTGGGACCTAGAGAATACATCCCACAGCCCCTGTTGACCCCCCACCCTCTGGATACCCCTTCTTATTGCTACGATCTGTTTACCCTAGATTTTGTAGTGGCCTTTGCCTGTGGTGCTACACCTCGACTTCTGGTGTAGTAGATTCTGTGAGTCAAGACAGTAAGTCTTTTCCTTGCTGAGACCACCTAAGAATATTGATTAGAGGAAAAGATCAAAAGATCGGCATGATATTTAAAATGACACCACTTCTCTTTGAAAGGCTCCAATGAGCAGCAGGGAAGAGATGAAAAAGTAAAATCACACCAGAGCACAGCAGACACACTTTATTTTATACTTAAAAACCTTTGCTGCCTTAGCCTTTTCTTGTCTCTTCCTTGTTCTTTCACAGACTACTCTTTCCGCTTCCTCTCTGGATCCTGAATTTCCTTCCTTAACTCTCTTATTCCTACTTTTTTCTCATTGAACTTGTGAACTGCCAGAAGTTAGGAGGACAAGGTGGTCCCTTTTCTCCAAAATTATGAACTGAAAATGATGGCTGAGAGCAACTAATGGAAATGGCCATCGTTCCTACAGGCCACTTGTGGGTCCTGATACCCTTTGGTGACTCAAATGTTTGAAGATGCCATCTTCTAGCTAATCAGAAGGGCCTGCACTCTAAATGCTGCCTTAACCTAATATTTGATCCATTTGGATTAACAAGTGACCTAAAAGTTGTTGACTGTAGAAACAAGGGAAGGATCTTGAGCAGAGTACAGAGGTATTGATCCCAAGCCACATCTCATTAATAGAAAATCCCCGTGCCCCCTATAGCCTTAAGACTGTGCAGGGGGCACAGTCTTAAGACCTTCATGGGAGACAGAACACTGTATTTATGTAAGATGACCCATGACAATAATGCCATGTGGTCAATTAAAAAAATAAACTGCTTGCATTCCAGCTTCTATTAAAACTTATAATTTCGACATACTTCAAATATTTTCCACTTGAAACCACAGTGGGCAGTAACTTTGTGCCTTGCCTCTTTAAAAAAAAATAGTATGTCTAAGTTGGTAAAGGATTTTGCATACTCGTTTACAATCATTGTTCTTCTTTGTATGCTGTGCTAGGGCTTGAACCTGGGGTCTCACTGATGCTAAGAACATTCTGCACTATTGAGGTAAGCCATTGTCATTAGAGTTATTAGGCTACATGCCTTTTTTTAGTACAGTATTTACACTCATATAACTGTTCTAATATGATGCCATGATCCCGGATCTTGGAACTACTTTGGAAGAACTCTGGTGTGTTGGTGCATGGGATAGTTTTGCCTTTCATATTATCCTGCAGAATTTGGTCCCAGAAGAGGTTCTAAGTATCAGAGAAAGTAATTGTTTTATTATACTCCAGGTATGTTATTGAATTTCATATTGCAGCATTGTAAATAGTTTTAATACTTTCTTTGAGCAAAGCCTTCTCTAGACTTTGAAGCTGAAATGAATGAGTGTATAAAGCACAACCTTGGCTCTGAAGCATATCACGCCATCTAGTATGAGAAATAAGACACACCTATGTGAAAGGGTCTACTACTTTAACTCCATGGACTTAGACAAAAAGAGGAAGATCACACTTGGCAGGAGAGAATAAAGAATCCTTAAGATTGTAAGAAGTAATCCAAGCTGGTAATACTAGAGCCACAAGGAACATCCCACTGAAGTCTATGTGACCCCAAGTACTATGTAAGTAGCTTTGACATACGCAATGACAGGTCATGAACAACAAGGATTTCATTCTGTCATTCCTCATAGGTATTCAGAGAAGCCTTTGAAACACCCTCTTCTCCATTCCATGGCATGTGACTCAACCTCAGTAGGGTAGGGGGACAGCTCTTCTAACCCTGGTCAATCTGCTCTTTTATTCTAAGTTTGTCATCCTCCAACTGCATCTCTGAGAACATTTCTCAAAGTTGTTCTTTCTGTATATTCTTTCTAAAGGTCATGACACCTGATTGACTGGCTTCAGCCATTAATTAATAGCAGAAAGCCCCTCCCCGACAAGTCTCTATAGTAAGCTCTCAATCCTACTTCTCAGTCTCATGATACGTTTGCAATTAAAATCCAACTTGCTCCAATCTGACCCTTTCTAGTGATCTTTAGAACACCTGCAAACATCACAGCGTACACGCTATCTCTGTGATCTCTTTAGTATCCTGGTTAATTTTATATCAGTTTTCAAATTTGGGCCCAGCTTCACAGAGACTCCCAAATTGAAATCTCTTAACTATACCATTGGAAGGAACCCTATTCATCTCCTTACCTCTAACTTCCACCCACGCTCTGAACCATTCTCTGTTACCTTCTCAGAGCAAATGAATTAGTCATTTGTGTAACCAAAACTTTCAGTGGATCTTGTTAGCTGGCAGATGCCATTGCTAATGTACTGATGGATCGCCCCTGTTCCTTTTTGCCACGAACCTAATCTACATAGCGATTTTGGTCTCCTTGCACCATAAACCACACCCTCTACCTTCTCTCTCCCCCTCTTCTTCCTCTCTCTCTGTCTCTGTCTCTGTCTCTCTGTCTCTGTCTCTGTCTCTGTCTTTCTCTCTCTCTCTCCCTCTCTCCCTGTCAGACACAAACCCTCCCTGGTCTATTTACTGAAAATAGATATAAATTTACAGCCAGCTGTAACTATATAACTATATAACTGTGGGTTATATAGTTTCCCTTGTGTTAAATACTCGCATGTGCTCTGATTCACTGAAGCCTTGCAAAATCTTTATAGCCACCCCAAATCATCAAAAGGCTACCCAGACTTTATTTATGTTTATGTTTCAGGCAGCATTAACCAGAACATTCCCGTTTTGAAGGCAAGGTTAAGAAATTCAGTAAATCTGACTGAGTTTACAATTTTTAATCTCTTTGACCAAAGGCTAAACTTCATCTTCTTGATGCTCCAAAAGTGGGGGCCAGAAAATCTGCTAACTCTAAAAGCTTTTAGACACTATTCAGCAGCATCTTCATGCAACAGATGTGTATGGCAGAGAGTCAGGGCAAAGAGGAGGAGAGTTTATCAATGGCTTTTCTTTCCTGTCAGCTCTGGAATTCTTGGTCAGACCAAAACTTCTAATCACTTAGTTAACAAGTAGTTAATGACAGCATGATATTTCAGAGGCTCATTCTTGATCTAGGCTCTTCCTTCTTTCTACCAGGTTATTGCTTAGGTTTAGGGGGGAAAGACACATAGCCTACCAGAGTCTTTAATCCAGTCCCTTTCCATTTGATAGTGGCTGGTGTCCTGGCACAGTGTATTAAATCTGTCTAAAAAAAAAAAGGGACAAAGAAGAAAGAAATTTATAACCAACCCTCCAGCTTTATTTATCATTTACCCTGGGAAAGTACTGAGCTGATAAAAAAGAAGGAGGTGGAGCGGGGAATGAAAGCCAAGCTATTTAAAGAGCAGGCTCTGAAACTTCAGAAACATAAACTAATGTTTCTAAATCAGAAAAGGGTGTGGAGCTAAAGACGTTAAAATGCCAATGCCATATCTTAAGGAGTCTGGCTTTTAAATGAATCGACTATGCAGCCCTGTTTAATCAGACTCGGGGTTCTTCCCAAGACCTGTCTCTGACTTCACACCATTGGTTGGAGTCACGTTTTATCCATCTCCATTGTAGAGGCAGGGCAATGATAGGATCAGCTTTTGCCTGAAGTGAGACTGATAAAGAAAACACATTAAAATGATGAGAATTAATGGCAATGCCTTATCAAGGCCAGACCTTCCTGCCATTCTTTAGGCAAAATTTCCCTGAAATTTAGTTTTACATTAAAAAAAAACAAACCCTGCTTACGTTGTTGGATCAAATGCCCCAATGCATAAAACAAGTAGTAGCCACTAAAAGTGACAAATAAGGTTGACTACGTTTAACAAAGTGAAATCGAAAGTAAGACTGGAAAACAAGAGTGCGTTGTCTGATATTTCCCCTGAAATAACATAAACTTGATCTACATATGTGATATCAGAATAAACCAAAAAACCTAGATCGAGATGATCTGTTTCCCGTACTTTACACACCCTCAGGCTGTGGCTTACAATTGCAAAGGTGAATGTAGAAGTGGCCATTGTTTTACCAATTACTAGCTCAGTTCACACACACACACACACACACACACACACACACACACACACACACACACATTTACTTTTATGCTTGGGCTGTTAAATGATTGCCTGAAAAAAATTAATGAATTAGAGCATTCTAAATGGACAGGTCCCAGGATTTGCTAACTTTGGAATCTAATGGATGCATTTGCTAAATAAATAAGCTATTGTAAGTAAATATCCGATCTGATATAGTAAACCTCCTTGCAGAGCCACATACAGGATGCAACGGATAAAACTGATTCAAAGAGTAATATATACTTGGTTTTCTCTTCATGTCAAATAATATTTTTAAAATATTTATTTTCAATCATGTGTATGTGTGTGTGATGGGGGAGAGGGTATGTATGTGCTCATAAGTGCCTGTGCCCATGGCGGCTAGAGGTACTTGATCTCCTGTGGCTGGAATTACTGGTAGTTGTGAGCCACCAGACCTGGGTTCTCATAAGCAACCATGGCGCCTATGGAGAAACAATATATGCTCTTAACTACTGAACCATCTCTCCAGCCCCAAATAACATATTTAAGGCATGTCTCTGACAAGTACAAGGAACAGCTGCACTAGCTCTGGAATCCTGCAGGCTATGGTTCAAATCCTGGCCCCAAGCTTCAGTTTCCTCCATCACTGAATGAGGCTGATGCTGTAAGAACAGTGGAAAGAACTGAGTAATTGCCATCTACCTAGTAAGCTTTATGTCTGACAAATAAGACAGGGTTAATAAAGGTGTCTTTGCACCCACATTATATTGCCAGTAGAGAGGAAACAGTGGACTGTCTATCTCCATCTAACTTCATTTTCTACAGGCAGTCCACAGAGTAACTTAGTTAAAACACAGACACACAAGATTCCTCCATGATTAGCATTTTCTCATCACTTCTGTGCACCATTTACACATATCTACAGCAGAGCACTTCCTTCCAAAACAATGAAGCCATATCATATACATCAGAGGACTCTCATATTAGCCAGTGACATTGAACAGTGCAGGTTTTGCATTAAAAATTGGTTACTTTCTTCTAGGGTGGCTTTTCCAAATAGAGGTTTATTAAAGATGTTCTGTAGAGACTTGGTAAAACTAGAAAAATTTCACTTCTGAACTTTTCATGCCTCCCTAAAGGTCATGGGCTGGCTCTGTGCGATTCTCCTTGCAGGCCCACATTCAATTGGCAACTGAGGAAATGCTTTTTGAGGATGGTGAAAGGCTCTGGTTTTCATTAAATGGCTTTGAACTCCGAGGCTGCAAGTCTTGACTCTGCATTTACCCTTCGCTTTGCACATAATTCAATTCGAGCGGCAACATGATTATCTTCTCTTCCCCAACGTGCGTGGGTTCATACTTGTTTCCCCCTGTGCCTGCTGGCGTATCTTTATCGGCTGAGTCCATTTGAGCAAAAAGATCTCAAACTTCCTTATTCTGCCCTTCCTCTTAGCCTTATGCTTCGGCTCTACACAGTGATGCTAGACAAGGAAAAAGACAGGAAGCCAAAAAGTGGTTAGGAACACAGTCCAACCAAGCTGTAGAAAAGGAAAGCAGAGTTGGCTGAAATCCAAAGGTCAAGTGTATTCAGATTTCTTATAGAAGAGGAATTCTCAAACCTGCTGAACAGTGCCTTGAAGTGCATTTACAATCCTAGACTACCTAACCAAGCACTGATATTGTCATTTTCATATTTTTCAGAAGCACAGTTAAATTGGTTCACTTTTTTTCAATATTATCTGTCATCAGACAAGGTCATATGTTTTTACCTAAGTACTTTGGACCAAAATGACATGATAAAGCACATGTGTGCATACACACACACACATACACGCGCACACACATACACACACACATGCACGCACGCACACGCACACACACAAAATCTTACAAGGTTTCCTTCAATTTCCAAGATTTTTTTTCTCAGAAAGAAAAATGCAAAGCAGCCTCTGTTTACTTCTGTATGCAATTCCATGTGAGCTGACACAAACATGCAACATTCTCTCCCTTACTCCACCTTCCTAAGGACTCTGAGTTATATTAAAATTTTTGGGCTCCTAACTGGACTACAGGTTGACTCAGTACAATGATAAATTGTGACACAATCTTATAAAACAAGTTTGGTGTGTTCAGATAGAAGGCTTCCTCATTCCTAAGCCAGTGTTAAACTGGTAGAGAAACTGGTGTTATGAAAACAACAACAACAACAAACTAATGTCTATTTCCTCTATTTAAGACCCAGGTCTCCCACTGAGCTTACACCATTTTATACTGAAAATATATACACGTGTTCTATCTATCTTCTTCATCTCTGTGGTATAAAGAATAAATAAAACAGTTTTGACCTTAAAGACCTGTTTAACATGTCATCATCCTCTGTATTCTGTTTGGGGGTAAAACAATCCCCAAACAAAATATGAACATGCATAGTCATGGGTATTCCATTGCATTACATGCAACATGCATAGTCATGGGTATTCCACTGCATTGCACTGCAACATGCATAGTCATGGGTATTCCACTGCATTGCACTGCAACATGCATAGTCATGGGTATTCCACTGCATTGCACTGCACTACCCTCAACATGCTCATAGAAAGGAGAAAGTCTGGAGTTTGTGTAAAGGAGACTTAGAGGTGGTTCCAATGCCTTATTATGGAGGTGACTGAAACAAGGTTGAGTGAGGTTAATGATTTTCCCTGAGCTCCAGGACAACGTGATGCGGTAAACGGAAGGGAGAAAAATCACCATGTTCGGAACATCATTTTAGGCTTTTTGGTGCCTTTGAATCCATCCCACCATTCTCAACACTTTCATATCACAGGAACTGCCATTTCATTTTATATGTAGATGACTTCAGTACAGTTCAAGGACACAGACCTGAATAGTGGCAACATTTTATAGCCAGTGTGCATAGTTCTGATATCATACTAGAATGTAAAATTTCTTAATGCAACTTAGGTTACAGTACATGAGCATTAAAATTATTAAATGTGGATCTTATTGGTACCAGTAACATAAACATTACTCACAATTCTGCTACAGAGAAACAAGATGGGTAGGTCCCGAAATGTTTTCAAAGGAAAGAAGTCATTCTAAGAAAAATGTCCTTAAAATGCCCCCAAATCATTTTTATTCAGCCATAAATATGACTAATCAAAACTGAGTGTTATAGTAGGAAAATTCTCAAACCATTGATCAAATGATGCCCTATTTTTCCAGGCAGGTGATGGCATAATAGCAAAGAAAGAGATCCGATTTATATCTGGGATATTGAAAATAAAAATGAAGATTTGCTGAAGCGTTCCCTCAGCCATGCAGTGGTCTCATTCATTCAGAACCAATGATCTGGCCTACTGTTGGAAAAGGGGGATGGATGGGCCTCATGTCACCTGCTGCAGTACTTGTCTCCCACTGTCCTGTACCAGGGCCTTCAGTTTATCCATCTTTCCATTAGCCAAAAATCCAGTTGATATCAACTCATGGATCTCCACCTCTAGATAGGTAAATGGTACTCCAATTTTATGAATGATCACTTTCTGTAACCTAAACGAATTTCCCACTAAAAGAGAGGCTGGACCCTAGGATGACTGTGGCTTAAGTTTTGGTTTTACTCAATTACTGGGCAGGCCTCAATGAAACATTTCACTATTAGGATAAGAATTTATACTGTATCAAGCTGATAATAGAAAAATAAATAAATAAATTTTAAAAAAAGGGAGGCTGGCTAGCAATATGCAGGTAGCTACATGGTGGCTTTCATTCTTATTGTTTTAGAATTTTAAATCTTATAAAGAAATAACAGCTGAACATATGTCTATCTCCCAGAATATCAAAGCATAAACAAGAGAACTCACCCCTCGTATATACTCAATGCCTTTCAAATGCGGCCAAAGTTTCCTTAATCAAGCATGCTCCAGTAAATTACCAAAGGCAATTGGTCTGCCACTATGATTAAAACTTTGTCATAGTTACTATTTCATGTGAACACTAGGCTGAATAACCAGGAAGAGAGGATAAGAAATGTGAGAGACTCAGCTTCCATTTGATTACATTTTTTAAAAAAAATCAGGTGAAGAAACAGAACAGTATCTTCTCTCCAAACTGAGATAGCTTTAAATGAAGCAAGAATAGCAAGGACCCTGAGGCCAGCCAAAGAACTGCCCTTCCTGGTCAAAGCATGGGAATTACGGAGCTGAGGAAGGAGTAAAAAGCAACCAAGCATTCTTCTCAGTATGAGGTTAAGTTCCGCGACTCCGTCATTTGCAAGGTTCCCTGGCTCTATTGGAAGAATACAGGCTCTTTGGGAATCTGGCCATATTAAGATAAACAAAACGGATCCATGGGCAAAACAAGTCCAAAGAGCCCATTTCGCTGGTTATACCTGCAATCCCAGTACCTCGAGGCTGAGGCAGGAAGATTGTAAGGTCATGGAGAACCTGAGCTATTATGTAAAGATATTTTGTCTCAAAACAACCATAAAACAAAGCAAAAACAAACAAACAAAACAAAACAAACAAACAAAAACCCTAATAGTCAAAATCAGTGAGTGAAGTCAGGAAATAAGTTAGAAGGGGTGAGGAGAAAGTTCTCCAAAGGGTGTCGTAAATCTACAACTCACACAATTTGGGATTTGCAAATCAGACCAGACAGCGGAGTATGGTCCCTGAAGCAAAAGGTTGCTATAGACCATGTTCTCTTCTCCTCCAGTCTCTACTTTAACTGTGGCCGCCCCCAGGACTACTTTGGGTGAAACTTCAAAGGCATACGAGCATCCCTAGGACAATTACTGCATTGTGATTGTTTACACATCTACTCCACTTGGAGGAGTATTTATGCCATCGCATCAGTATATAATACTTTATAGACTTAGACAACCAAACAAAACAGTGAATGAATGAACACGTGGCCAAGTCAACAAAAGACCTCAAAAGGGTTACTCTTGCCTGAAATCCATAGTGACATTTTAGTTTAAAAAATAATAAAACATAAAAGCCTAGCACAGAATGCCTTATATCACATAAGGTCAGTTCTGGGTATCCCAGAAAAGCCAAAAATAGGCCAGAGGGCTCTTTAGGGTTCCAGATAAATCTTGTTTTGCCAAAGATTTCTTCTGAAAAATAGCTTCATATTCCCTCGGGAGGTTAAACTGACTTTCCCCCTGGGAATCCATCAGGCACTGGTTGAGGCTCCATGGCTTGTGATGTTATCACAGATAAGGGCAGTTAGGTTCTTGATGGCCCACCAGAAATGCAGACCTGACCTTCTGTGCTTGGCCAGGATGATCTATTTTAGGATGCCTTAGTATTCTTATTCATGTTTCCTTTTCAATGAAAAATAAAATCTACAGCCTTTGATGACAGTGATAAGAGTTTAAAACTCAGCTCAAGGACTTTTTCTTTGATGCTGTATACCTTTACTATTTGAGCTTTGGGGCTGGCACTGTTGGCTTCATATGGAATAATGGATATCAGCTGAGATGCATCTGGGTAGATGCATCTTCCAAATAGATATTCAATAAATAGTGGTTTTAAAGATGCCTTAAGTAGGCAGGAGGATGTCTCAATAGATACAGTACTTACTTTGAAAGCGTGAGGACCTGAGTTGCAATCCATAGCAGCCATGTAAAAGCTGGGCAGTCCTGTGCAGTTGTAATTCCAGTGCTACAAAGGTGGAATCATGAGGATCTCTGGAACTTGCTGGCAAACCAGTCAAAACTAACCTGTGAGCTCCAGGTTCAGTGAGAGATTCTGCCTCAAAAAAAGAAGACATCAGGTGTCTTCTATTGGAGAGCAATTGCTCTCCAATATTTGATTATATTTTTTTAAAAAAATCAGTAAGTGGAACCCATCAAGGAAGCCGTGTTTAAAAAAAAAAAAAACTGCAGGAAATAAAAAAGTCCCACCCCATCCAGCACATTCTCAGCAAGGCAGCAGTGGTTCTAGAACCCACCAATGACGGTGATACCACTCAGTGTAGATTCACCAGGTTTTTCTATCCCTTCAATGATTTACCCACGCTCACCTGAACTGTTTCTTTTGGTCTCTATTGTTCTTTTCCTTGTTAATTATTCCCTTTTTTCCTATGTACATGTCCTAAGAAGGGGTGAAATTGTTCCTTCTGTTCACCATCCTGTTGATTCTATGAAGTACCTTTATTTCAGGTATTAGGATATTTCCAAAGTTCTATATAAGCGTGGCTTTCTTTGAGTCCTCTTTTTCACCTGCCAGTAGTTCTATTTACCATTTAACACTCCTGAACCATCTAAATTAGGTTGGTCTTTCTGACTTGGTTCAGAGAATCATGTTTTCCTTTGGGATGTGTCTACAGAGGAAAAGGTCCCGAGGCACAGAAGTGTTAGACAACTGGAATACCATCACTCAGCTTTTGAAATTAAGTAGGCAACAGTCCAGGAGCAATACTGTGTCTGAACAAGACCCCTCCTCTGAAGGGAAATTCCTCTGAGGGCAGTATATGGGAACTCTCACAGAGGACGTACGTTTATAGACTCACAGTAGGGAAGTGGTTATTTAACGGTGAGCAATACCGACAGTATTTTCGGCACACTAATCAGTGCACCACATAAACGCAGGTTGTGATCATCGACAAGTGATTAGTGACTATTTTTCCTCTCAGATCAGTAGTTTCACGGTCCGCTTCTAAAATTTCTGATAGGTCCTAACACAGTACCATATGCACTGCAGCAAATAACACCTATTTGTGACCTAAGATATGGCACCCAAGGTACTGCACGTTCTAAATATAAAACACAAATATAAAATAATTGAAATGGCAAATAATTGAAAGTTCAGTTGCATATTGGCCTGGGATCTGAGAGAGACACCTGTGGGTCTAACTTTGCTGAGACCAAATATCTGCCTTACAAAAGAAGCTTGAGGTAAGGAAAGCGAGGCACTACTGACAACATAAGCCACACAAGCACAGGCTGTGTCTGATCTTTAAAAGAAACAATATAATTTTCATGACTAAGCAAATACCCAAGATGTGGGACCGACATTTTTTCTTCA
Organism: Peromyscus eremicus; assembly: GCF_949786415.1. NCBI lineage: Eukaryota > Metazoa > Chordata > Mammalia > Rodentia > Cricetidae > Peromyscus > Peromyscus eremicus. The sequence goes on along the minus strand of NC_081437.1, from coordinate 12,990,880 downwards.
TGTCTGTGCAACTCTTAGTATACACCCAAATCACAGGCTAACCCTTCCTGAAAGTCACACTATCTGTCACAATTGCAGCCTTGCAGAAACCCGTGCCTCATGTCAGATTGGAATACCCTGCTTAAAGCTGCGTAGATAAAAGTGGGTTCTTTCACTACATTCTGTCTAGATAGCTGCAGGAAAGAGGGAAGCAAACACCAAGAAGGGCTTTGTAAAGTCATGCAGAACCATAATTTACTCTGCACTTAAACTTTTTTATTGCTTTAAATTAAAATATGATTATATTATTACCCCCCCTTTTTTTACTTTCTTCAATCCTCCCCAGGTACCTCTCTTAAGTTCACGGCCTCAGTCCTTATTTTCTTTATTTTTACAGACCCCACCCACCCACATACACTTCCATTCATCGATATATAAATTCAACATGCTCAGTCTGTGTCAAATTGTTTTGGGATTGATAATTTATCAGAGAATTGGTGGGACCTTTCCTGAGGAATAATATTTTCTCCTCCTCTCAGCATTTCTTAGTTGCCTGTAGTTCTCTGTCTAAGGCTGCAGTTCTGTGAGATACCCGCCTCCCATGGTGACATGTCTGTCGGTGTTATCCTTGTTCAAGTCTTGTTTAGGCAGCCATGTTGTTGAAACCTCACAACTTCAACAGTGAAAAGCCTGGCACAATGATCCTAGGGATGCAGTCATGATGCTCATCTCTTGGCAATTGGCAAGAGCTCTCTAATTGAACTGAAGGCAAGTACAGCAAGAGGGAACCAAGCCTGATTCTGGAAACACAGCCAACTGCCTGGGTGAGCGAAGTCACAGGTCTTGGAGAGAACCTGCCACCACCGTTTTACAAAAACCAGAGTTAATTCCTAACTGCATCCAAAGTATTATTCCTATTCCCACAGATCCGTGTAGCTCTCACACCTCAACAAAGGGACAACGCGGGGGATGGAGACCGTTAGAGAAAGCTACCAGCGACCAAAATGCAGAGAACAAGGGATTGCAAGGGGCCGTGCCCCAATCAATCCATCCACAACATAACTCCTGCACCCAAGACTCAGGGAACTTCTCAGAATGATGGACAGAAAGACTGTAAGAGCCAGAGGACCAGGATGCCTGACATGAGCTTGGGGCTCTTTAATTGTCAGGAATGCTACACCCACCATTTTCTCACATACTTGGTTTTAAAATGTGTTTTAGAAACATGTATTTTTTTCCACTTTTATTATATCAACCTTTTCTATGAAGGTCACTAAATGAGATAAACATATGTCTAAAAGACTGCTCAGGATATAGTTCTAAGTGACTGAAATCGGTTATGGAAGAGAAAGTAACCTAAGGTTTCATGCTGCCAATGACCAATGTTCAGCACAGGCATAAGTAAGTTTCAAAAGTTCACAGTTGTTAACAATGAGCAGGGATATGGGAATACAAGTTGGGAATTGTGAAATATTTTCCATTTCTAAGATGTATCTAAATATACACTGATAGAAAACAGAAAGACAAATAAATAGATATTATCTTTGTCATTAGAAAAAAGTGATAAGCATGCATCATTATAGAGGAAAAGTAATTTATCAAAATGCAATGTATCCTTTTATATACTTCCTGTATGCTTTCCCAAACTCATTGGACAGTGGCAAGTTAAATGAAATAAAATATATATTATTACTGACTTCTCAGTGCTTTTAAGTATACATATGGGTATCTGTGAGAGTAAGTGGTCATCTGATTTAAGATTTGCTATGCAGAGGAACAAAAGCTCCCAGTGGTCAGTTGTAGAATGTATCCCTCATAACTCTTGGCTATCTTGCTTTCAAATGAAGATTTGGTAGGAACTATTTGAATATTGGAAACGACTGCCTATGATTTCGATCAACACACAATGTCTGACAAGTAAAGAACAAGTCTTTTAGAATCTTAGTTCTGTGGGTCAATGAGACGAGGCAAGTTGAAGTTGGCAAAATGGGACGATGATTAAACACAGCTTTTCAAACCCTCTCCGTGTTCCTGTCTATGATTAGATTTTTTAAAAATATGAAACCCCACAAAACAGGGAGTTTCAGGATTCAGTTGGTAAGTCTGGCTTGGGTTAATATATTTCTTGTTAAAAGCAGGGAAAGGACTAATCCATCTTGATAGTCAACCTTAAAAGTCTTGACGGTAGAGTATGGCTAGAAGGAGTTATTTGAGAGATTAAGAAAGAAATTCTGCTCTAGCTACCGAACACTCATGGCAAGCCTAAGGCTTTGACTCCTGGACAAATACAAACTCCCACAGGAAAGCTAAACTTGTGAGCTGTTGCCAGCCTGCAGTGAATTGTTTTATGTGATCTTTATAGGAAAACAACATTCAAAAGAGCTGAATCCTAAGAGCAGTGAGGCACAGTGTGCTGTGGAGTGCTGGAGGGGTTTGTTCCCTAAGAAGGAAGTAATTTGTTCTGTCTTCTTGTATGTGTACACCAGCTTTGCTTGAGTACTCTTTGATCCACCATGATTATTTATTTTATTCAGAGAAAAGTTAGCATGATGAGTCAGTAGCTTCCTAAAACAGGATAACTCACAGGATTTTCAAGTTTGTGCTCCCAATCTGAGGGAATAAAAAAGCAAAAATAAGGATAATGTGTTGGGTAATACATCATTCCTTACTGCGTCCTCACCACCCTTTGCTGACGTCCACAACACATCCCTCTGCGATTATTCTGGAAACTAAATCCAGTAAAGGAGATGGAGGCCCTGGTGATCTTTGTGCATTATTCTATCAAATGGAAAGGAGTTTTCTCTGACTGTCCATTTTTCAGGTCCTTGCTTGGCCTGTCTGTTTAGCAGTGAAGAACATTTCCTCGTTAAAAGAGGCAAAAAAAAAAGTTTTAGTGTTTTCAAAATATAAAGCAAATTTTATAGCTTTAAGTCTTATATAAGTCTTATAAGGGTCCAACATCTATCACCATGCAGCCAAAATACCATTTATCTGGACTTGGATTCTTTTTTTTTTTTTTTTTTAAAGATTTATTTATTTATGTATACAGTGTTCTGTCTGCACATATCCTTGCAGGCCAGAAGAGGGCACCAGATTTCACTACAGATGGTTGTGAGCCACCATGTGGTTGCTGGGAATTGAACTCAGGACCTTTGGAAGAGCAAGCAGTGCTCTTAACCTCTGAGCCATCTCTCCAGCCCCTGGACTTGGATTCTTGTCCTGTCTTTAGCATTTATTAGAATCCTATCTTTGGGGGAGGTTTCTTTAATTTCTCCTAGTTTCTTGAGTGCAAGATGCAAAATGCACTTAAGTTTGCCTTTAGTATTACATCAAGGAACATGAAGACAATCTGTATGTAGTTCTTATATAAAAACATTGTGGTTAATACTGGTTTTACATACAGTTCCTGTCCTGACATCTCAATGACAATAGTGTTATTGAGTCCAAATATATTTATGTTGGGTATAGATTCACCCTTAAGTAAATCCTTCTAAAATTATGTAATTTATCTGTCTGAAGTATGTAACCTGCTTATGACATTAGGAAAATTATTAAAACACTAGAACAAGTAAAATAAGTGGTTATTATTTACTTTTGTCATTATGCAGAGACATAGACTAAGTCCTATATTATTACGTTTTTTATGGGGAAATATATTTTGTTTTATTTATTAGTGACCAAAGGTCAAAGAGTTAGTGATGTTTCACATGAACTTACAGGATTATATCTGATAAAGATACACATAATTTTTTGGCTAGTGGAACAGATAACCCCAAAGGTTACAGTTTATTGCCCTGGATATATTAACCACATTGGTATCTAACAGAACAATCTTACTTGAACATTTATGAGATGGCTAGCCTATAAATATCCAGATGCTAAAAGAGTCTTTAAGCTGGCTTTACTATTGCCTTCTTTACTAACAAATGAGTTGTATGAATTCTTTGACAGTGCTCATTTTATGTGGGCAAGTCAGGTTTTAAATTGTTTTAATTAAACACTCACAGTGATGGAGAAATTTTGTTGTCGAGGTAATGATTATAGTAGGACTTGACTATGCATTCTGATATTAGGGGAGAAAGTTGAAATGTGAATGGGATGATAGATTGATGGGCAGGTGGGAACACAGAATTTCTGGAGCTTTTAAATATAAACACTAAAACTTAATTTTCTTTTGTTCTCCTGGGCTCATTATGGATATATGGGTTACAGGGACAGGTAAATTAGAGATTTTTCTTTAAGAATTATGTCCCAGTTACTTTTCAGTTGCTGTGCTAAGGCACCACCATCAAGGCAAACTACAGAAGAAAAGCACACAATGAAGGCTTACAGTTTCAGAAGGTGAGTCCATAATCACCACGGCAGAGAGCACAGCACCAGGTAGGTATGGCACTGGAGCAGTATCAGAAAGCTTACATGTTGAGACAACAACCACCACAAGGCAAAGATGGAAAGGGAGAAAAAGGGAGAGAGAGGAAGGGGGAGAGAGAGGGAGGAAGGGAGGGAGGGAGAGAGAGAGAGAGAGAGAGAGAGAGAGAGAGAGAGAGAGAGAGAGAGAGAGAGAGAGGAGAACACTAGGAATAGCGTGGGCTTTGGAAACCTCAAGGCCCACCCCAGATGACATAAGAAAGGCCGCACCTCTTAAACCTTCCCAAACAGTGCCACCAACTGGGGATCAAGCATTCAAATATATGAACCTACTAGGGCCATCCTCATTCAAGCCACCACAAATGGATCTTTCTGATGCTACCCGCAGTATATAGCACAGAGGTTTCATAGAAAGGACTTCAAAGTTCACTGCCTTTTGATTACCCTTTATACCTCAAGTGGTGAGAACTGAATGTTGGTAGTTAGTCATGCCATGTTAGTGCAAAGATGACTCAAAATGAGCTACAATAGAAGATTCATATACTAATGGATTTACCGTCTGCAACTAGACAAAATGTGTCCATAGAGAATCTTACCTCCTACAGTAAAGGATGGTAACCACATTCCAAACTTATCCCCAAACTGATGGATGAGTTTGAACTCTTAGGATCTCATTAATTATGAGCAACATAAAGATACTGGGCTAAGTTAAAGAAGTTTCCAAGGGGAAAAGACAGACTAAAGCTTTAGAGCAGCCACTCAGTGAGGGAGAAGGGGTCGGCCGAGAGTACGGCATCCAAAACATATTCTACTAGAGCTATTTGCAATATTGAGATGTTAGCAGCAGAAGATCTAAATCAAATCCTGTATCTTGGATGACTCTGCATACTATTTGTCTGGGAGGGGTTGGGCAATTTTTAAAAAGTGTTGAAGACACACGCCTTTCATCCGAGCACTTGGGAGGCAGAGGCCAGCTTGGTCTAGAGAGCGAGATCTAGGCCAGGCACTAAAACTACACCGAGAACAAAAAAAATGTTGAGGACCAAATGTATGACCATGTCAGTTAGGGAAGACATGTTGGAAGGGGTCAGTCCGAACATATAAATCATTTTTATTCAATCTTCTCCCTGTCTCTAAAAGTGTAAAAAGAATGGAACGAGAAGCCAGATCACCCCGGATGTGCAACTCAAACATGAAAGTGTGGTTTGGCTCCAAGAAGTTTCGTATTTGGGCAAGACACCCTGACTCAGTTTATTTTAATGTAAACTATTCGAGAGAAGGAATGCTAGAGAGAAAAAGCACATTCAAGATGCACCTGTTGAGAATAAGGAGTATGGTGGGGATTTATCAAGGCAACTCCACACAGTTAAAAAGGTTTATTTTGGGGTAACTGACAGCCAGTAAAGGGGTTGGTTACAGGATCCGGGAGAGGTGAGGAACAGTCCAGCAGGGTTCTCTGGAGAATGCTGACTCAGTCTGCCATCCAGTATCCAGGATCACCAGCAACCAAGAGGGCTGGTATGTCCAGATCTCAGGTCTTAAGGGCTCCTGTCTTGGCCACACCCCAGGGGCAGGTCCTAGGTAGGCATGGCAGTTACCAGAAGCCTCATTAGGAGTAGTACTTCCAGGTCAAAGCTGGAACAGCTACCCACTACAAAGGAGTGTCATCACCATTTTTTAAGTGTTGTGAGGAAGGAAGAGTCACAAAACATCAGACCTTCATCTTGACCTGAGAGTTGATTAATAGCACCCCATATATCTATGTTAAAAATGGTGAGTGTGGGCCATCCAGGGGCTTCTGAATCACAACTGGTCGAAGGTTACATGCGTTGGGGGACCAAACTCCCAGGCTGATGCCAAAGATTTTTTTTTTATTTAAAAATTTTTTAATTTTTACATACCAATCACAGATGTCCCTCTCATCCTTCCTCCTGTTCCCCCACCCTGTATTTACCCCGACCCACTCCCCGTCCCCTTCTCCAAAAGGATAAGTCATCCCGGGGGCGGGGGGGGGGGGCAGCAAAGCCTGGTCCATTGAGTTGAGATGCCAAAGATTCTTATCCTTGATTCCTAAGCGGAATATTTAGCCTGTGATAAGCACACGAGATGACTCATTTCCTTTGACAACTAATCATGAATAAATTGTCTCTGGGTCAAGACAGTTAGTTTAACTGCTATGAACCCTGGGAGCCACCTTCAGTTTCTGTCTGTTTCACAGAGGTAAAGGATGTTCTAAGCCACACTCATAACTTGTTCAGTCTGACTCACGTAGGTTTGGGATGCCAAGGGTCCATCATTTTCACCTTTCCAATCCTGTTTGCTCCTGCAGAGTCAAGAAACCCTTTGGTATAGAGTGGTAGCTGATATTCGCTTGTTGTGACAACAGGAAACACCAGATATTTTAACTCTGCATCTCCTTTGGGCTTAGCCAATGAAATGTATGAATCCTATATGTCAGGCACCAAAGCTTCTCATCTTGAATATGTGACTGCTGGGGCAGAGGCTCTAAAAGGGACGATCAGGTCCCTAGCTCACCATCATGTGTGGTTAGTTAGGAATAGCGATACATACTTGACATCCCAGAACTCAGGAGCCCAAAACAGGATCGTAAGTTCAAGGCCAGTGTGAGCTACATGTGGAGAACCTGTTTTCAACAAATAGTCATACCAACAAAGCAAGACAAAACAAAATGTAACATGGTTAAAAATAGACATGGTTATGAAATATTAAAGGTACTTCAAAATTATAATTCTATTCATCTGCAAAGGAACTGAGTGTGATAGAGGAGGAACTGTATTTTATCTCCTAAGTACTTAGAGAAGCATTCAGATGATGCTTGTGAGTAAAACAGTTCAAGGAGAATGTGAAAGGGGAAAAAAAAATCCTTTTTGTTAAGAACATAAAAGATGCTACCTTTCAACTCCAACAAAGGTCGCTGATTTATTTCTGGAGATGTTAGTCAGCGAATAAAAGAAAGAAAAAAAAAGTTGGTATTCACAATCTGAGTCAATACACCTTTGAATGATTGGGAAAATCTGCTTTTTGAAAGTCATTAATTGCTTCGTGGTCCCTCAGCTGCACTGCTCAGAACGCGAACGAGTTGATTTAAGACCCTATGTCAACCAGTCCTTAGATAGCCCGCCTCTGTATGTCTGCATCTGGGGTTTTTCCTTCTCCTTCCTGCAAACAGGAAGCTGACTGACACGGTGGGTGCCAAGATGGCTAAGTCTTCATGTTCTAAAACTTTCTTCCCGAAACTGAGCTGCAGCGGGTAATTTCTTACAGTACGGACAAGCGCACTTGGTACTACACTACTCCGAGGGGACTGCCATCATCAGGAACTCGTTAGAAATGCCAGGGCTGCAGCTCAGAGTAGCTGCATTAGGGTTCCTAAGGGGTGTGAGGCTTAACCCTTCAGTGTTGTAAGCTCAGTGTTCCGTAGTCATGGAACCATTTCTCCTCAGTTGCAGCTGCCCGGAGAGTTATTTTGACACTTCCCGGGATGAGAGCAAACTTGAGTTCATAATGTTTTCCTCCATTCCAGGGGAGACCTCTTTCTCTAATGGAATTTACATGTCTGGCCTTTCAAGTATAGTTCCCCAAATGGAATGCAAGACATGAGGAGGCAGAGAGGGGAAGAAGTTTGGGTGCCAAACAGAGAAGAATGAACCGCATGGCTAAACTGTTTCGTCTGTATCCTGTCTTGAGGCACCAACATTCACAAGGGAATAAACGAAGGGAAGAGGAA